>NC_143553.1:144585000-144782500 GCF_054136105.1 Typopeltis vanoorti
AATACTATTTCAGCATATTTCCCAATGTGAATGTTTATTTTTGCAATGTACTCTTATAACTGGCCGTTAAAGAGTTGAGTGCTTGTACTTGATATCTAATAGTTAATATCAAGATATCTTGCATGATATCAAGATATCTTGCTTGATATCTTGATATCAAGATATCAAGCACTCAACTCTTAGATATCTTGATATCTAAGAGTTGAGTGCTTGTACTTGATACCATTGTGAGTATAGTATGTAGGCATGGAAGGGGTGAATGAGTCTGTGGAGAGATTACCAAGAGAAATGAGAAGGTATAGACCTGCAAAAAAATGTGATATTTTGATGAACTGCAAGGTGTTAAATGAGAGTAGAGAATGAGGAATGAATATTTAACAGATGAGGCAGTGAGGAGCATAAGAATGGTATATATTAGCCAGAAGGGTGAGTAAGAGAATATGAGTGCAAAGAACAAGACTGAGTATGAAAGAGATAGAATGAGCAAAAAACAAGTGTGACTATGGGAGCATGACTGATGGAGCAAAGCAAAAGTGGGAATAAAGTGTGAGAATGAAAGTAAGCATGAATGACAGAACAAATGATCGTGACTACCAACGCAAAAGAGTGATGGTATGCTAGCAGAACTGTGCAAGGAGAAAGAGGTGCAGTGTGTTGATGTGTGGAGCAAATGATGAGTAAATTGAATTGTATAAAAAGAGATGGTGTTATATCTGTTGGCATTGTGTTATATCTTCGTCTTTGTGCTTATCTCTTATTCTTTAATTTAGATATTATCAGTTAATTCGTTTGCCGACAAATTTGTATTATTTAATGACTGTGCCAGCAAGCAACTAATTATGATACACTATCCAAGATTACTTTGAAAGAAAATACAGGGATCAGGAAGTATGCAGTCGTGGTCCCGTTTCTTATATTACTAGTGGATTCCCCTTTTATACACAGTTCGTAATTTTTCCAAGCGGTAATTCAATCCACAGAAAGCATGACAAACTCATTTGATTACACATAAAGAAATACGTTTATTCTAGCACAAAACATAAAGATACATATTAGTCAAACCTTTAGTTTAAGATAGAGTCTGGGTTCCCTCCTTTTCTTAATTTAACACATCCAAAATTTCTACACTGTAATCCTTTATATTAACACAAATTCTTCATTTCTATATATAACTATCCTCAGCCTCTGACAACTTATATTAAATTACCTATTTTCTATCACACATGCAAATTACACAAACATACAGGTCAATTCTATAACTCTGACATAGATTTCTTGAGGCAATGCTCCTTCTTATATTTTAGACTTAATCCTCCCCCAAAATTTTAGTTAGCATTCAATTAGGTTTTTACAGTATAACATTATTTTACAGTATAACAGTATATCTTTTAGATACAAACAGATAGATTGAAGAAGTGGAAATGAATGGGGAAGTGAGTGGTATGAGTATAGAAAATGAGAGAATGGGTGTGCAAGAGGAGCAGGGAAACAGGGAGCCTCAGGGTGGACAGGGGTACACAGCGTGAGAAAGGTGGATGCTCCAAGAGGAGGTGAGAGCATGTGTAGGCAGGAAAGTAATGGGATGATCAGGGATCAAGAGGAAACAGATGGAATTGCAAAGGGTTCTAAAATGAAGAAGCAGAAAGGGAAACGGCCCCAGTCCAGCATGGAGAGATCACATCGAGTGAGTGGTATCAGTGGAACTAGCTGTAGATCCAGAAATGAGTTGTGGTGTTTGTATACCAATGCTAGAAGTATAAGAAACAAGGGGGATGAAATGGTTGCACTAATTGCGTCTGTGCACCCAGAGATTGTCGGAATAAGTGAGACATGGTTAGATGAGGACAACATCCTGACAGGAATAGTGATGGAAAGTTATGATGTGTTTCGGGAGGATAGAAGGGGTAAAAAGGGAGGGGGATTGCTATTGATGATAGAGAAAGAGTTATGTCCATACAAGGTAGAGATGCAAGAGGGAAATAGGGCCAGTGGTTTTGAGGCAGTATGGTATGAGATAGACGTGAATAGAATCAAATACTTGGTGGGATGTTGTTATAGACCTGGTAATGTGGATGGTGGTGATAGTGAAATGTATAGTCAAATAAGCCAAGAAAATAAGAAAAGGGTGATCATTATGGGTGATTTTAATTATGGCAATATAGACTGGAATGATGAGATAGCAACTGGAAGTAAAAAAAATGAGTTTCTTGTGTTTTTGAGGGATAACTACCTCAGACTGTATGTAACAGAGGGCACACGAGGATTAAGGGTCTTGGATTTGGTCATCTCATCGAAGGATGTAATTATCAATGAGGTGTCAAATCATCCACCAGTTGGTGAAAGTGACCATAAGGTGATTACCTGGGTGGTTTCCAGCAGTGCAAGGACCCCTGTGAAAAAAGGGTATATGTGGAACTACAAGGGGGGTGATTATGAAGAGCTCGGGAGACAGCTTGCAGGTGTAGCATGGAATGAGGAGTTAGCTGGAAAAGAGATCAATGTAGCTTGCGGGATTTTCAAAAACTACTTAGTAGATGCAATGTCTAAACGTATACCATGGGTGAGAAGGTTAAATAAGGTAGGTGTGAGATGGATGAATAAAGAGATTAAGCATGCAATACAGAGAAAAGGGGCATTGTGGAGGCAGCATAAGAGAAGTGGAAGTAACCAATTTCATGAGGTCTACAAAGACCAGGCAAGGAGGGTGACTTGGTTGGTGAGAGTAGCTAAAGAGAGGTATGAACAGCAGTTAGCTAATGAAGCCAAAAAGAATCCTAGGGAGTTCTTTCGATATGTAGCCAGCAAAAGAAAGAATGATTATGAAAGGATGACAATGATTGGAGAAAATGGTATAAAGACAGCTGTTGCAGAATGTGTGGTGGAGATATTTAATGAGCAGTTCATAAAGATTTTTCAATCTTGTGAATGTGACTTCATGGAGAGATTAAGGGCAGTTGATGATGGGGAGGAGAGACTGACTGTAAGTGAGCAAGAGGTGTTTGGGGAGTTGAGTAAACTAGATGTAAATAAGGCTGTGGGACTTGATAATATATCACCACGTATTCTGAAGGAATGTGCCAGAGAGTTGACATATTTTTTTAATACGAGTCTTGCACTTGGTCAAGTCCCTAAAGAGTGGAAGGAAGGCAAGATTGTGCCACTTCATAAAGGAGGTGATCGAACTCAAGCATCAAACTATAGGCCTATCTGTGTGTCAGGTGTTGTGGTTAAGTTGTTGGAGAAGCTTGTGAGAACTAGGATCCAGAGTTGGGTTGACAACAATGGTATAATCTTTGATGGACAGCATGGATTTACTAAAGGGAGGTCATGTTTTAGTAATCTACTTACTTATTACAATAAAGTGACTGCTTCCTTGGACAGAGGAGAAGAATACACATTAATATACTTGGAATTCGCAAAAGCTTTTGATAGAGTAACTCATGATAAGTTGACAGTCAAACTAGAGCAGATGGGGTTGGATATTAGATTAGTGCATTGGATTGGAGACTGGCTATCTGATAGGTATCAACAAGTTGTGTATGGGGGTGCAATATCCAGGAAAAGGAAAGTCACTAGTGGAGTGCCTCAGAGGTCTGTTTTAGGGCCATTACTATTTAACTTGTATATTAATGATATTGGCGAAGATTTAGATGGAGATATTCAGTTGTTTGCAGATGATGCAAAGTTGGGACGAACCATAAAGAGTAGTGAAGATGTTGTGGCCTTGCAAGAAGACTTGAATAAATTGAGTGATTGGGCAAGCAAATGGGGATGTGAGTTCAATGTTGCAAAATGTAAGGTTTTAAAATTTGGAAAACAAAGATGGGATGCAGAATTTATGCTTGGTGAGAATATATTGTTGGAAGTAGAGGAAATAAGAGATCTGGGGGTGATAGTCGATAAGGATCTAAAATTTAGGGGACACATTGCCAAAATTGTGAAGACAACACAAAGACTTCTGGGAATGATGCGGAGGACACTGACGTGTAGAAGTAGGGAGATTCTTGTTCCACTGTATAAGGCTTTGATTAGGCCACACATGGACTATTGTGCCCAGATTTGGTCACCTGGTTTTCAGAAGGATGAAGAGATGTTGGAAAGGGTCTAAAGGCGATTGACTAAGGTAGTTTCTGACCTCTGGAATGTCGAGTATGAGGAAAGATTGAAAAGATGTAATTTGCAGAGTCTAGTGGAGAGAAGGAAGAGGGGAGATATGATAGAGACCTACAAGTTGGTAAGGGGTTGTTATAAGATCAATGGTGGAGAAGTTCTACAGAGAATAGTGGGAGATCAGGGGAGAACCAGAGGTCATCTCTGGAAACTGTATAAAGAGGGTGTGAGTAGGGGAGTGAGAGGCAGATTTTTTTCGTGCAGAGTTGTGAGTGATTGGAATGCCTTGCCTGAGAGTGTGGTGTCTGCAAGGAGTTTGAATGTGTTTAAGACACGGTATGATGAGATGTGTGTGAGATAAAAGGACCTCCTAGATGAGTCTTTGACTCCATGAGGTCTTGTTTAATAATAATAATAATAATAAACAGTTCGTAGCCTCGGTCTCCTACTCGGCTCAAGTCTAAGATGCCTTTTCTTAGATATAGACAAAATGTCCAAAATGCAGACAGTTCTTGTAACACTTCACAGAAATGGGCTGTGTTCTTAAAGATCAGTTCTCCTTACTTCACGGTTACTCCGATATTAATATGAAAAGATTACTGCTTACCGTTCTTGCTTTATCTGGATATTCGGATCTCCTTACTGTACTTTCTTTAATAGCGGCTTCACTATTCCTTTGTTCCACACGAAACGAAACACACTTACACTGATTTATACACTGACGTTAACTCATCAGTGGCCCTTTCTTCTTGGGAATCTGGAAGCATTATAGCTGCAGCTTTGTTCCACGTAGCACACATAGCAAGGGAAGACTCTTGCTACGCATGGTGGCAAGCTATTCATAACTATGCAGCCTTCCGCACAGGAAAACCAGGTAGTACCGACGAAACGAGAAGAAAAGAGAGAGAGATTCAAATCCCCGCCGAATATATACTACAAAACAGCGCCCTCACTCGGTGATGTCGTCATATGTACGGCGGCTGCCGATTGGATACCGTGGCCACGAACTGCCTTTGACATGGCCTAAAACTATTATTAGCTTGTACACATCTTTGGAATTTATACATGATTTTCTACCTTAATAGATTTAACAAACCTTCTCTATTTAGTTTATGGGATACCTTAACATTGCTTAGAATTTACAAATCTGAATATATACATGTTCTTGAGTTATTAATGAGCACATTTTCTACCTGGAGGCATAAGTATGTCCTTATCCACTCCTTCTGAGGTAACCTTATGTTGGGTCGGAAAAAAAGGATGACTCATCAGCTTTTCTCGACACAACAGATGGATTGCAATTGAGTGGATCTGGATCAGTCTCTTCAGATGGTATGAAACTGAAGAGACATGCTAGAAGGAAGTGTAATGAGTGATGTGCACAAGTGATCAGAGAAAGCCAGAGGTGATGTGAAAGAGAAGGAGAGTAGAACAGGTGAGACTGAAGTGCTTGTGAATGAAGAGTAGTGTGAAGTGAGAATGTAAAGAAAGAATGCAAGATGGACAGGGAAATGGGGGAGGGAGACAGAGAGAGATACAATGTAATGCAAGTAGTTTCTGGAAGCAGTAATGTCAACATAGGATTAGAATGGGATGGCCTTGGATGTATGGGGAGTAATTGATTCTGGGGGAGATATATGGGGCAAGGAGTTGTAAAAGTGAGTGGGCAGAAGAAGGTGAGGAAATGCCACAGACAAAGAAAGGGTGGCATGGATAGAACTAGTTATAGACTAGGAAATGAATTGCTTTGCTTATTTGCAAATGTCAGCAGTATTACAAATAAGGGAAATGAAACCGTTATACTGACTGAGTTTAAACATTTGCCCCAAAGTAGTTGAAATAAGTGAAACATGGTTGGATGAGGATGATATCCTGACTGGAATAGAAATGGAAGAGTATGATGTTTTCCATGAGGATATGAGTGGCAAGAAGAGAGGGGTAGTGCTGTTGATGATAACAGGGGAATTATACCCACACAAGGTTAAGATGCGTGGAAACAGTCTGGTGTGAAATAGAAGGTAACAGGATGATATATTTAATGGAATGTTATTATAGGTTAGGAAATGTCGAGGGTGGAGACAAAGAAATGTGTAGGTAAATTGAATTAGCAAGCAGGTAATCATTATGAATGATTTTAATTATGATAATATTGTTGGAATGAAGAGATTGCATCTGAGATAGCAAAAGGAACATGAATTTCAATTTCTTAAGTTCTTGATGGATAACTATCTGAGGCAATATGTAATGGAAGGTATGTGAAGATTGAGTCTTAGACATGACCATATTATCAGAGGATGCAATTGTGAATGGAGTGGTCTAATCTTCCTCCAGCATATAAGGAGATCTGTAAAGAAAGGATATATATATATATATGTGTGTGTGTGTGGAACTACAAGGTCAATGAGTATAAAAAACTTAGGGTACAACTGGGGGCTAAGCATGGAAAAAGGGGCTGGGTAAAAAGGATACAAATACTGCTTAGGAACTGATCAAGAGCTGTTTAATAGCATCAATGTCTGAGTGTATTTCAAAAGTGTAAAGACTAAATAAGATATAGGAGTAAAGTGGATGAATGATGAGATTAAGCATGCAATCTGGAAAAAGAAGACTTTATGGAGGAAGCATGAGATGATAATAATAATTATTATTATATGGTATCTCTACAGAGTCTGGGGACTCATTATAGGAGCTCCAAACTAACTATTACATACACAAAACCTATCATACCTCTACTTAAACTCATTCGTTCACTGTCATGGAACTCACGACTAATTTTGGCAATCCATTCAACCCATTTTCCACTGTCTGCAAAAAATCTGGTCTACACACCATAGTCTTACACAACTCCATGATAATCCCTAGCTCTCTGACTATTTGTCATATATTGAAAATTTTCTTTTGCATCAATTTTATAAATCCCTTTAATATCTTAAAAATTTCTATCATCCCCTCTTTTATGCTTATCAACTAAACTTTGTAACCCATAAATTCAACCTATCCTCATAGGAAGCATTCTACAGATCTGTCACCAGCTTAGTCACTCATCTCTGAATCTTCTCTACCACCTCCTGGTTTCCAAGAAACTCAGGTGACTAAATCTGTGTACAGTGGTCAAGACAAAGCCGAATCATGGCCTTGTGAAGAGGGATAATAACTTCCCTATCTTTACTTGTTAGCATGTTTTTCAACATCAGAGTAATCCTTTGATGTTGAAAAACTTTTCTCATACCTTTCCTCATACCAACTTTTGCAATATGCCCTCTGAACTTCAACTATCTGTCCACCATTATCCCCAAGTCCCTAGCCTCATCAATTTCCTGCACTCCAGTACTACCAATATGATACACCGTTTTCACCTCTGAACTGCAACTCTGTGTCCACATTAAATTGCAACATTAAATTGACAATCATTATGCTTTGCCCACAATGCCAATTTATTTAAATTATTTTGCATCACCTTTATCAACTATTGCTCTCCCCAGTTTTGCATAATCAGCTAACTGAAAATTATTATTATTACCCCAAGACCTCATGGAGTCAAAGACTCATCTGGGAGGTCCTTTAATCACACACACATCTCATCATACCGTGTCTTAAACACACTCAAACTCCTTGCAGACACCACACTCTCAGGCAAGGCATTCCAATCATTCACAACTCTGCACGAAAAAAACCTGCCTCTCACTCCCCTACACACACCCTCT
Source organism: Typopeltis vanoorti (assembly GCF_054136105.1). Classification (NCBI taxonomy): domain Eukaryota; kingdom Metazoa; phylum Arthropoda; class Arachnida; order Uropygi; family Thelyphonidae; genus Typopeltis; species Typopeltis vanoorti. Next base: position 144,592,815 of record NC_143553.1, read on the forward strand.
TTATACAGTTTCCAGAGATGACCTCTGGTTCTCCCCTGATCTCCCACTATTCTCTGTAGAACTTCTCCACCATTGATCTTATAACAACCCCCCCTTACCAACTTGTAGGTCTCTATCATATCTCCCCTCTTCCTCCTCTCCACCAGATTCTGCAATTTACATCTTCTCAATCTTTCCTTATACTCAACATTCCAGAGGTCAAAAACTACCTTAGTCAGTTGCCTTTGGACCCTTTCCAACATCTCTTCATCCTTCTGAAAACCCGGTGACCAAATCTGGGCACAATAGTCCATGTGTGGCCTAATCAAAGCCTTATACAAAGGAACAAGAATCTCCCTATTTCTACACGTCAGTGTCCTCCGCATCATTCCCAGAAGTCTTTGTGTTGTCTTCACAATTTTGGCTGTGTCCCCTAAATTTTAGATCCTTATCCACTATCGCCCCCAGATCTCTTATTTCCTCTACCTCCAACAATATATTCTCACCAAGCATAAATTCTGCATCCCATCTTTGTTTTCCAAATTTTAATACCTTACATTTTGCAACATTGAACTCACATCCCCATTTCCGTGCCCAATCACTCAATTTATTCAAGTCTTCTTGCAAGGCCACAACATCTTCACTACCCTTTATGGTTCATCCCAACTTTGCATCATCTGCAAACAACTGAATATCTCCATCCAAATCTTCACCAATATCATTAATATACAAGTTAAATAGTAATGGCCCTAAAATAGACACCTGAGGCACACCACTAGTGACTTTCCTTTTCCTGGATATCGCAACCCCCATACACAAAGATTATACCATTGTTGTCAACCCAACTCTGGATTCTAGTTCTCACAAGCTTCTCCAACAACTTAACCACAACACCTGACACACAGATAGGCCTATAGTTTGATGATTGAGTTTGATCACCTCCTTTATGAAGTGGCACAATCTTGCCCTACTTAGGAACATGACCAAGTGCAAGATTCATATTAAAAAAATATGTCAAGGCAGGTGTCAACTCTCTGGCACATTCCTTCAGAATACGCGGTGATATATTATAAAGTCCCACAGCCTTATTTACATCTAGTTTACTCAACTCCCCAAACACCTCTTGCTCACTTACAGTCAGTCTATCCATCCCATGATCAACTGCTCTCAATCTCTCCATGAAGTCACATTCACAAGATTGAAAGATCTTTATGAACTGCTCATTAAGTATCTCCTCCACACATTCTGCAACAGCTGTCTTTATACCATTTTCTCCAATCAATGTCATCCTTTCATAATCATTCTTTCTTTTGCTGGCTACATATCGAAAGAACTCCCTAGGATTCTTTTTGGCTTCATTAGCTAACTGCTGTTCATACCTCTCTTTAGCTACTCTCACCAACCAAGTCACCCTGCTTGCCTGGTCTTTGTAGACCTCATGAAATTGGTTATTTCTACTTCTCTTATGCTGCCTCCACAATGCCTTTTTTCTCTGTATCGCACGCTTAATCTCTTTATTCATCCATCTCACACCTACCTTATTTAACCTTCTGACCCTTGGAATACATTTAGACATTGCATCTACTAAGTAGTTTTTGAAAATCACCCAAGCTGCATTGATCTCTTTTCCAGCTAACTCCTCATTCCATGCTACACCTGCAAGATGTCTCCTGAGCTCTTCATAACCACCCCCCCTTGTAGTTCCACATATACCCTTTTCTCACAGGGGTCCTCGCACTGCTGGCAACCACCCAGGTAATCACCTCATGGTCATTCTCACCAATTGGTGGATGATTTGACACCTCATTTATAATTACATCCTCTGATGAGATGACCAAATCCAAGACCCTTAATCCTCGTGTGCCCTCTGTTACATACTGTCTGAGGTAGTTATCCCTCAAAAACTCAAGAAGCTCATTTTTTTTTTACTTCCAGTTGCTATCTCATCATTCCAGTCTATATTGCCATAATTAAAATCACCCATAATGATCACCCTTTTCTTATTTGCTTAGCTAATTTGACTATACATTTCACTATCACCACCATCCACATTACCAGGTCTATAACAACATCCCACCATGTGTTTGATTCTATTCACCTCTATCTCACACCATACTGCCTCAAAACCACTGGCACTATTTCCCTCTTGCATCTCTACCTTGTATGGACATAACTCTTTCTCTATCATCAATAGCAATCCCTCCTCCCTTTTTATCCCTTCTATCCTCCCGAAACACATCATACCCTTCCATCTCTATTCCTGTCAGGATGTCATCCTCTTCCAACCATGTCTCACTTATTACGACAATCTTTGGGTGAACAGACGCAATTAGTGCAACCATTTCATCTGCCTTGTTTCTTATACTTCTAGCAAACACAACAGCTCATTTCTGGATCTACAGCTAATTCCACTGATACCACTCACTTGATGTGATCTCTCCATGCTAGACTGGGGCCATTTCCCTTTCTGCTTCTTCATTTTAGAACCCTTTTCAATTCCAACTGTTTCCTCTTGATCCCTGGTCATCCCATTCCTTTCCTGCGTACACATGCTCTCACCTCCTCTTGGAGCATCCACCTTTCTCACGCTGTGTACCCCTGTCCACCCTGAGCCTCCCCGTTTCCCTGCTCCTCTTGCACATCCATTCTCTCATTTTCTATACTCATACCACTCACTTCCCCATTCATATCCACTTCTTCAATCTCTCCTGTCTTAATCTCCTGCTCTTCCACATCACTCCCCTCTTGATCTGATTCATTCTCTCCATTCATTTCTCTACCTTCCAGCAGCAGTCTCTCCAAGCGACTCACACCATAACCACTCAAATGCAGTCCATCATTCCCATACAGCTCACTTTGTCCCTCAAACTCATCCCGCACATTAACAAACTGTACTCCCATCTCCTCACACATTTCAGCCAGCATATCATTTGTAATCCTTGCTCTCTGCCTCATTTCACCACAGTCATACCTAGGCAACACACTGACTACCCTTCCTGTCAAGGAAGGGTAGTCAGTGTGTTGCCTATTCTCTTTTATTCTCTTTTATCCTTCCAAGCAACCTCCTGAATTACATTCTGACATGCTCTTTGTTGTCTCTCATATCATTTGTACCAATATACTATTAACTCTTTTGCTTGCTCCCGCCTCATATCCAATGCCTCAATCACTCTACTCATTTTACTGCCTGGAAAACATACCTTGTGCATTCTATCCTCTAGCACACCTTTAATAATGGAGTCGCCATACGCCTCGCTCATCTTTCGTTAACTCTTTCATGTCATCATGATTTATTTTAATAGTTTTGACCTGAATTCTCTTAATTTCATTCCGCATCCATTTCATTTCTTGTCTCATCTAATCCAATTTAAATTCTGAATCTCGCAACACATTCTCTCTATCATTAAATCTTTCTAACTCTCGACCCCCTCTTCTCACTTTCACTCTCATTCATCCTTCTTTGTTTACGTCTAACATGCGCCCAACTTTCGCTATCATTCTTCCTCTCTTAAATCTTTCTCTATATTATTGATATACAAATTAAGGAGTAGTGGCTCAAGTATAGAACCCTGAGTTGCTCCACTAGTTACCCACATTCTCCTAGATTCCACTCCATCATATACTACTCTCTGGTGTTTGTCTATCTATCAGCCCCCCCCCCCCCCCATCATACTACTAGCTTCATATCCATTCCTATTTGCTCCAACTTTTAACAGTTTTCCATGTGGTATTCTGTCCAATACTTTTGCTAAGTCCAGCAATATCATAGTGTAGCCATTTCTTTTATCCAATTCCGCTGTAACTTTATTATAAAATATGAATAAATTACTAAGACGAGACCTACCCTTTACAAAGCCATGCTGCCCACTATAGAGTATCGCATCCCTATCCACCCAATGTTGAGTTTACCTTGAATCAACTTTTCCAATACTTTAACAACCACTCCTAATACATTAATTGGTCTGTAGTTTGTTACCTCTGTCTTGGAGCCACCTTTATGTAATGGAACTATCTCACCCTCTTTCCAGAAAGTCTGAAACCTGCCAGAGCTGAGCCTTAGAATGAACAACTTCTTCAGAGGCAATGCCTCTCTTGCACATTCATGCTGTACACAGGCTGATATACCATCCAGTTCCACTGCTGTGTTTACAATTATATTTTTCAATATGCTGAACACCTACTCTTCATTTACCTCCATTTTGATATGCATCCCTGTCACATCAGCAACTGCAAAATCTCCACTTGGATGATACACTTTTGCAAAATGATCATTCATCAACTCAATTATTTCTTTTACCTTCCTACCATTTAAAGTTTAAAGTTATCCTACCATAGTCATTTTTCCTTTTACTTTCTACATAATGAAAAAACTCTTTTGAGTTTACTCTCTTTACTTAATTTACTCTCATAATCTGATTTTGCCCCTCTTAACAAATTAGTCATCCTTCTTGCTTGCATTTTGTACTGCTCATGAGTATGTTGATAAACTTTTTCTTTATATTCCCTGAACAGTGTTTTCTTTTTTTGAAGCCTTTACTTCATATCTCTACTCATCCATTTAATTTCCACCTGGTTTATCCTCCTGATCTTGGGTATGCAGTCTGATGCTGCTGCTCTCAAACAATCTCTGACCACTTCTCATGCACTACTGACATTCTTTCTTTGTAACGCCTCAAGCCATGGCACTGCTCCAAGATGACTCCCAAGTTTGTCATAATTACCAGCTTTATAGGTTCCATATAAATCCTTTCTTGACAGAGAATTCCACATTTGACAACTTCTCAGAACAAGAATGCATGATCAATTTCGTCACAATTCAAGGCTTACCTTGATTATGCATATATACAATATCCATAGTATATGTGGTTAAGGTGTTAATGAAAGCTAGGATTCAGAATTAAACCGATAATATCAGTATTCTCTGTGATGGTCAGCATGGATTTGTTAAAAGGAGGTCATGTTTTAGTAAGCTGATTATGTGCTATGACATGATGACAAACGCATATTATTATTATTATTATTACATCACACCTCCAGGGAGTCCGAAGACTCATCGAGGGAGGGCATCTAGTCTACAACTCTTCGTCTCATTACGCCACCAACCTTCATCACCTAACACCAATGCCATCTACCACTACTAGTACTTTCACAGACATCCATGCCCATGGTGGGATTCACACCCGCAGCCTTTTGGCTGGAGAGCGGATACGCTAACCGCTCGGTCAACCAGGCTGGCAATGGTATACTTGAATTTTTCAAAGGCATTTAACAGATTGCCAAAAGACAAGCTAATAACTAAATTGCAATGGACGAGGTTGGATAACAGCTTAGTGAGATGAACACGTGAGTGGTTGCCAGATAGGTACCAGCAGGTTGTATATGGAGAAGTGGTATCCCAGAAGAGTAAGGTCACCAGTGGTGTGCCTCAGGAGTCAATTTTGGGAGACCATTATTGTTTAACTTGTATATTAATAACACTGGGCCAGGTGTAACTGGAGATATGCAGTCATTTGCACATGATACAAAGGTGGCAGAACTATGAGAACTAGTGCAGATATTGTGGTCTTACAGGAGAATCTGAATACACTGTGTGAATGAGCAAGTGAGTGGAACTTTCAGTTCAATGTTGCAAAATATAAGGTCTTGAAATTTGGTAGGCAAGGGTGAGATGCAGAGTATACAATTAATGAGGAAATTTTGAAGGAAGTAGAGATGAGAGATCTGGGAATGATGATGGAAAGAGACTTGAAGTTTAAGGGTCACACTGCTAAATTCTGAGTACATCACAATGGATTATGGCAATGCTAAAGAAGACTTTAGAAGCAAAAAGGTTAATCATTTCCTTATATAAGACCTTGATCATGCCACATGTGGACTCCTGTATGTATGGACACATGTATAGACTGGTCACCTGATTATCAAGGGGATGAGGATATCTTAGAGAAAGTCCAGAGAAGATTCATTAAGTGTTACATTTTTGGAATCTCGGATATGAAGACAGATTCAGGGAATGTAATTTTCAGGACCTTGTATAACTGAAACATAAGTTGGTGTCTCTGTGTGTGTGTGTGGGGGGGTTGTTACCAAATTAATGTGGAGGACATATTTTCATAGAGAGTCGAGACACAAAAGGGTAGCATAAGAAGGCATCCATGAAAGCCATACAAGAAAGGTGTGTGAGCAAGGGAGTTGGATGGCACAATCTGATGATCTTTTGGTAGTGGAAGTCTCACACTAACTATTGAAAATCATAGTGTGCACCCATAAATACAGTATATTCAGAACAATCATTATGGGTTTGTAAAATTTAAGTCTTGATTTTTTTAGGAATCTACTTGCATTTTATGACAATGTGATGTGAATGTGTTGAGAAAAGGGGACTCGTATGTGTTAATATTCTTGAAATTATTAAATGTGTCAAATGTGAAGACATTTGACAGACTGCTGTATATGGCAAAAATGGTGAGATGGGGGTGTGGGTGTATATATGTTGAACTGCAGGGTTCTGTTTTTGAACCACTGCAGTTCAACACTTATCTGTTAATGTTAGTTCATGTGAACTGATTGACAATGGATATTTTTTGCAGATGAAAATTTGGGAGGTTTCTAAGAATGCTAATGTCAAGTCCTTTCAGAAAGATTTAAATAGACTTTTAGCTTGAATGGGTGAGATTGTTGTTCTAATAGTAATAAGAGAAAGTGTTGCAGTTTAGAATGTAGAGGTGTGTTGTATCTGTGAAACTGTGGTAAGGAGGTAGGTGAGATTTGGGATACAGGACCATCCACTGCACAAGGTAATGAAAAAAATATATTTTGAATGCCATTAATTATTTGAAAGTTTTTCCACTTGGTTATACTATAAATTAAAGATGCCAAGAAATTATATTATTGGTTTAATCCTTTATCCAAGTGTAAGTTTGCACATGAAGTAACTTCATGACTGGGCGACTTGTACATAAAGGCTAATGACTTCACATCACTTGCCTTAGTATCCCATAATGCAAAGCACATATCCTTACGGACATGTATAATGCTATGCATTATGGGAAGGGGTCACTACCCAGACTGGTTTCGATCTTTATTGATATCTCATCAGTAGGAGACAGACCCAGAAATGATATAATGCTATGCATTATGGGAAGGGGTCACTACCCAGACTGGTTTTGATCTTTATTGATATCTCATCAGTAGGAGACAGACCCAGAAATGATACCAAGATTGAAATAATGCAGAAGTCATATTTCTATATACAAGTAGCCAAAAGGTGTCACACCTTATTACTAAAATACTCTGGATTAAAGATAGATGTTGAAAGTTTTCCCACTTGGTTATACTATAAAATAAAGATGCCAAGAAATTATATTCTTGGTTTAATCCTTTATCCAAGTGTAAGCAAAGTTTGGGTGTGAAGTAACTTCACGACTGGGCAAATCATACATCGAGGCTCATATATGATGCATAGCATTATACAGGGTGTTCGGGATAAATTTGACAGTTTCGTAAGGAAAAAGAAAATCTGCTTTGTATCTATTAAATTTAATGAATTGACAAAAAAACATTACAGGCAGAGTTAATTACAATACTATCAACAAGATTTACTCAAAATAACCACCATTAGCATCGATCACAGCTTCAATTCTGCTTCGGAACCTCGAACAAGCTGATGCTACAGTCTCCCTGGGAAGGGCCGCAAAAACTGTTTTAATTTTATCCATTAACTGGGCTTTTGTATTACTGGAAGTGCGATTGGTGTCTTTTTCAACTGCGCCCCATACAAAATAATCCATGGGGTTAAGGTCTGGGGAGTTTGGAGGCCAAACATTTGGACTGGTGAAGTCGTAGAAATTTTCAGACAACCATTTTTGACTTTTCCCAGAGGTGTGGCAAGGGGCCGAATCCTGCTGCCATACATACGGCCTACCATTGGCTACCCTTGTTATCCAGGGCTTGACTACAGTTAGCAACTCCACGAACAAAGCCCGAATTCCAATGCCAGGGTTCTTCAACACCTGTTCCTGCAGATTTGCGAGGAATTCTGCTGTACGAACGCAATCAGATCGTCTGCTAGGGATCTTTCTTCTTGCTACATCCTCGTAGTCACCATTGCAAGTCTCTAGTTCATGCCTGATTGTTTTTACTGTATTCAGGGAGCATTGGGCAGCAGTCGTAATATCCTTATTTTGATGGCGGGCACGAATCATCATGATACAAGTTATTCTCTTCCATGATTCAGGTGGGTTCCAGCTATCCATCCTTTCTGACATCTTGTATATGAATGAAGAAGGGTCCAAACTTTTAAATGAAGAGAAGTGTGTGTTAATACATGTAACTTACGGAAAAATATAATTAATTATAAATATGTCAAATTTATCCTGAACACCCTGTACATGTCCATAAAGATATGTGCTTTGCATTATGGGATACTAAGGCAAGTGATGTGAAGTCATTAGCCTCTATATATAAGTTGCCCAGTCATGGGCAACTTATATATAGAGGCTTATGTGGAGGAAAGTTTGCACATGAAGTAATATATATATTACTTCATGTGCAAACTTTGCTTACACTTGGATAAAGGATTAAAACAAGAATATAATTTCTTGGAATCTTAATTTTGGCTATTTGGAGTTATGGTTAAAGCAATTAAGGCCATGAGACTAGTGTATTTATGTCTTAATTACACATTCTCTTTTGGCCTGGCCAGTAGGTAGGTCTGTTTTGCATGATGAAAAATCTGAGTTTTCAAGAGTTTTCTCTTCAACCTCTTTATGAGACTTATTTTTAGAGGGACCTGTGGCATAGTATAATTATTAAAAACAACACATACGTCCACAGTAATAACTTTAATTAATAAATAAGGTAGATATTTCATACTAAAACTAATAGTCCATCTTCAGTGTTACAAACAAATAGGAATAGAATACAAGTAATGAACATTCGGTGGATCACCTATTAAAATAAAATGTTGTCGCGAGCTAGGAAATGAAACTATGAGACTGGCTAACTCGCATTCAAATGAAAAGCCCTTATAAAGGTTCTTTGTATCTGTGATGAGATTTGAATCCAGGTCTTTCCAACCAAAAGGCATTGTCAATATCAACTGAGCTATGGAGGCTCATAAACTAAATGCAAACTGCAAAATTCAAGTTCTTGCATGTTTTACTATATTTACAATAAGCAAGAAAATAAAATTAAAAAAAAAAATTAATAGAAAAATTTTAAAGTGATTATAAATGCTTTGTTTCCTTTTATAAGCTATCACATCTCTCTTTGAGTAGCCACCCATCATGCTTGAAACTCACTGCACCAAGACATTTAGGAAAGAAAATCATGTGAAAATGAAGGAAGTGAATGTACAAAATTTTACTGCCGGTATATAAAGTATATTATACTCAATAAGAAATTATATTATTGTTTTAATCCTTTACTCGAGTGGAAATATACAAAGTTTGCACATAAAGTAACTTCATGACTAGCCCACTTGTATTCAGAAGCTGTTGACCCAACAACTAATGCCTCAGAAGGGCTGCTACCCAGACTGGTTTCAACCTTTATTGAGGTTCTCATCAGCAGGAGTCAGATCCAGGAAGACATCAAGGTTAAAATTGTATATTTTCTATACAATATACAAAACCCCTCATACAATATCTCTGGATGTTTTCCATACTTCTAGTTGCATTTTAGCAAGATTATCTTCAAATTTTTCAATATTTCCCTAATTTGAGATCCAGTAAATATTTCTTAATAATTATTATTATTATTATTATTACGTTGATTATGTTATGGTAATATCAGAAATCATTTTAAATTGAAGTTTTAATCATCTGATAACAATGATTCCTAGCTATGCCAGAAACAGCAGGTTCATTATTCAGATACAAACCTTGCTACTCAACTTTCAGCATCTTTACAAATACTTTTTTTTTTAGCCATTGGCTACAACCCCTATAAAACAGATATAAAATACTGCATGCCTTCCTACTCCTCCTGTAAGCAACACACAAGATCACAGCAAAACTATTCTCATCCTATTATTATTATTATCCCAAGCCTTCATTGGAGTGAAAGACTCATCTGGGAGGTCCTTTTATCACACGCACAGCTCATCATACCGTGTCTTAAACACACTCAAACAACTTGCAGACACCATACTCTCAGGCCAGTGGTGCACCCAAGATTTAACCTTGAACAGATAAAAATAATTTTTAATACAATGAATTTGCATTAAAAATATTTTTATCCATTCAACTAAAATTCATTAAATTTCATTCATTCAATAAAATTCATTAGGTAATTATAAAAGTTTATTTAAAGAATAAAATCCAGTTTTCTTTTCACAAAGCTCTTGAATTATTTCAGTTGTGGTTACATTAATCTCTCTCTGTGTGTATATATATAGCAAAGCCAGTCTGTTCAATCGTGATTGTGTCATGGTAGATCTTAAATAGGCTTTTAAAAGGCGTAAGTTAGAAAATGACCTTTCACTGACGCATGTTGTTACCAGAAGAGTTGCAAATATTTTTAATAAGTTATAGATGTTAGGATATATCATTTTGTCACACTTTGAAACTGCATCAATGGCATTTTTGCATGGAGCTATTGCAAACGGTTTTTCAAATTTCTTATACCACAACTTGAATTCAGCATTCAAAATTGCCGGATTTGTATAAGGCAAATCACCGGCACAAAAGTCACACAACCAACGAAAATCTTCCACTGCACTTGCTGTTGGAGCATCTTTTCCATTTGGTAGAAGAGAAAAAAATATATTTCAAAATGTTGTGGTGCCGAGTGAAACATTCATGAAGTTGAGTTAATATTTGGTCAATAAATGGAATGAAATAGTTCTCCTGAAATACACTTCTACAGAATCAGCTAGAATATTGGACCTTAATGTTTGTTTTGATGAAGTCCTTGGCTTTTTAATGACAATATTAAAATTATTGGCTTTTATACATGCTTCATCGTAAATATCTTTAAATGAAGAATCTGGTGTTTCACGAACGGTATTTAATTGAGCCACAACATCATCAACAAAATTTAGGGCAATTAAGAGATCACTATCAGAATTTTGCATTATTTTAGACAATGGTAAGGTGCACGCAAATATTTTTTGCAAGCTAAATAAAGATATTATAAATCTTAAAAGATATTAATATTATAATATTATAAATGACAAGGACATCCTGTCTTTTAGGGTATTGAAGAAATTGTGTACCTTTTCAATTATGCCAATGCAATTTCTTATTTGTCACAGATATAGCATTTCCAAGTGCCAAATTCAAACTATGTGATGCACAATTAACATATAAAGCTTGTCGATATTATTATTACATAACATCTCCAGGTAATCCAAATATATATCGAGGAAGGGCACCTACTCTACAACTCTCTGTCTTCACCAACCACAACTACAATCATCGTCATCATCTAAACCAATGCTGTCTACCACCGACCACTACCACTAGTATTTTCACAGACAATCACAAACATCCATGCCCACGGTGGGATTCGAACTCGTAGCCTTTTGGCTGGAGAGTCTGCCAACCAAGCCGAATATATAGATAAAAAATTAAATTTTGTGGATAAAAATTAAAACAAAGTTTTGATTTTTATTAAACAAATAAATAAAATGATATAATTATGTTACTATTTACTTTTAATGAGATGGATGAGCTTCTCGACCTTGCAGAGTTGCTGGATATCTGGCTCAATATAGATCAACTTCAGTCAAAGATCGGCACACACACTAAGACAAATTCTGTATTTTGTTTTTATTTGAAGGAGCGATGAAAATCGTTTCTTGCAAACATAGGTTGTAGAAAACTGCATGACGATTTTCGACTTCTTCAAATAATTCAGGAAATTCACTTCTCACTGAAAGCGAGGTCCAGAATCGAGCCAAACCACGTTAACGGAATTGCATTTTAAGCCCACTGTCACTTGAAAGCTCAATTAGCTGCTCTTTTTTCAATAACGAAAGGTCGTTCTCATGACTGCAAGCCTGAAATGGATCGTGAAATCACAGAAATTTCTTATAAAAAGTTATTCAGAAAATGTTTCCAAATTCTGTTTCAGAGTTTTGAGGTGGACACAAACCCTTTCCCTGTAGTTAAATTCTAAACTAATAAGTTTCGGGGCCCTATACAAAATAACCAATTGTATTGAAGCTCCAAACCTCCCCATCCCTTTCATCACACATTCGTAATCAGGCTACTGTTGATATTGACTTTATATACACATTCAAAACTGTAAACAACTGTTGAATAATAACACAATAATGTAGGCATAATTACCGTAAAGAGAGAAAAGTCACAACAAAGAAAAATGTTCCTACAAAATAACCAACTGTATTTTCCTTTAAATGCGATCCACTGGTCGAGTGTCCAGCAAATCTTTCCTTTTGTTCAGTGTATTAATATTATCGCATTGCAACTGATGAGAATTCTGTGTTTCTGTGGATTCGTTACAGACCTCTTTCTCTTCAGAAACTACACACAAACTGTCATTACAAACTCTTTTTGTATTATCACTGTCATCCGAGATATTTTTCTGTTTAAAGAAGGTACCAATGTACTTATCCATAATTGAAATACCGTACTTACTTGCATAGACCTCTCACCCCTGATTTTACTTTTTGAAAAAAAGAAATTAAAAAGTTTCACATATACCTCGCAAATGAAAAAAAAAGCTGAAACAAGTTCAGAGCAGAGCGATAGTAACTTGCTCCCGCAGTAAACAACACACCCTCCCCCAATAGCCACTATATTGCAGAGGCAAGAAAAACAAGTACTTTTATTATGTCAGTGAATAAGGTATAAGCAGTCTGTATAATATATTTCTCAACAAATAGTGCAATTAGAGACAACTGGGATAAAAACGACACTAATTAATAAATCACATGTCCCCTCATACAGAAACTATGTTGTATATATAGACTCAAGCAAAACCATATGTTGCACTGGCAAACACAGTATCTAACTAAAAACTATTGTTATTAATTAGATTGTGAGAGTTCGCTGGCAGCAATAAAATTCAACCGAAAGTGTTAAAATTTGTAAACGTGTTAAAACTAAGATATATATATATATATATATAGTGAATGCTGTTATGGCAGTTTCACATATTATTGGAATTCGGTTGAAGAGAGTTAGCATTTCAACTCAAGTCTCAGCTTGCTTTTCATGCGATTTCTGAAAAATATATAAATACTGGTGTTAACTCACAACACATTTTGTCTAAGTATTACGTAGCACTTCTGAAGATATATTGAGCCTTGGTTGAAGGAGGAAAACCTTCAACAATAAAAATCAATAAACAACAAGCAATTGGTTGAAATGTGGTCATGTGGACAACACATGTTCATTTCAAATCTGACAAAACAGCAAGAGAAGGTGGAAGCAATAAAACCATATTGTTTTTCACTTCACCCCTCTTTTATTACTCATCATTCTGCTGCTATTTTTTTATAAGTATTCATTTTATTTTAATAATTTTTACTTAGTTATTCAATTTTAATTTGTTTTGCTTGGATAATTAAAATATATAGATTTATTTGGTTAATTTAAGCCTGTGAACTACCTGTCCCATCGTCACGGACCACAGGTGGTCCGTGGACCATAGGTTGAGAAACCCTGCTATAGGGTTCTCTCACCTTATGTGACCCCTAATTAATAAGTAGTATAGAAATAGAAGACATGACACAACATAAATAAAAAATGAATTTTAATTAGGAAAAGTATTTTGAAAAATTTTCTAGTATTTTTTAACTTTTTCTTTTTGGGGGAGCCAGGGCCCCTTGGTCCCCTCCCTGGGTGTGCCACTGTCTCAGGCAAGGCATTCCAATCATTTACAACTCTGCACGAAAAAAACCTGCTTCTCACTCCCCTACTCATATCCTCTTTATACAGTTTCCAAGGATGATCTCTGGTTCTTCCCCGATCTCCCACTATTTTCTGTAGAACTTCTCCATCATTGATCCTATAACAACCCCTTACCAACTTGTCTATCATATCTCCCATCTTCCTCCTGTCCACCAGACTCTGTAAATTACATCTTCTCAATCTTTCCTCATACTCGACATTCCAGAGGTTAGAAACTACCTTAGTCAATTGCCTTTGGACCCTTTCCAACATCTCTTCGTCCTTTTGAAAAACCAGGTGACCAAATCTGGGCACAATAGTCCATGTGTGGCCTAATCAAAACCTTATACAACGGAACAAGAATCTCCCTACTTCTACAAGTCAGTATCCTCCGCATCATTCCCAGAAGCCTTTGTGTTGTTGTCACAATTTTGGCTGTGTCCCCTAAATTTCAGATCCTTATCCACTATCACCCCAAGATCTCTTCTTTCTTCCACCTGTGACAATATATCCTTACCAAGCATAAATTCTGCATCCCCATCTTTGTTTTCAAAATTTTAAAACCTTACATTTTGTAACATTGAACTCGCATCCCCATTTGCATGCCCAATCACTCAATTTATTCAAGTCTTCTTGTAAGGCCACAACATCTTCTCTACTCTTCATGGTTCGTCCCAACTTTGCATCATCATCCACAAACAACTGAATATCTCCATCCAAATCTTCACCAATATCATTAATATACAAGTTAAACAGTAACAGACCTAAAACAGACCCGTGAGGCACTCACTAGTGACTTTCCTTTTCCTGGATATCGTTCCCCCATACACAACTTGTTGATACCTATCAGATAGCTAGTCTCCAATCCAATACACTAATCTAATATCCAACCCCATCTACTCTAGTTTGACTGTCAACTTATCATGAGGTTATCTATCAAAAGCCTTTGTGATATCCAAGTATATTACTGTATATCCTTCTCCTCTGTCCAAGGAAGCAGTCACTTTATTATAATAAGTAAATAGATTACTAAAACATGACCTCCCTTTAGCAAATCCATGCTGTCCATCAAAGATAATACCATTGTTGTCAACCCAATTCTGGATCCTAGTTATCACAAGCTTCTCCAACAACTTAACCACAACACCTGACACACAGATAGGCCTATAGTTTGATGCTTGAGTTCGATCACCTCCTTTATAAAGTGGCACAATCTTGCCCTCCTTCCACTCCTTAGGAACTTGACCGAGTGCAAGACTCGTATTAAAAAAATATGTCAAGGCAGGTGTCAACTCCCTGGCACATTCTTTCAGAATACGTGGTGATATATTATCAAGTCCCACAGCCTTATTAACAACTACTTTGCTCAACTCACCATACACCTCTTGCTCACTTACAGTCAGTCTCTCCTCCCCATATTCAGGGTACATTAGAAATATAGTTAAAGTTCTCCTCAAATAGAATCTCCATGCCACTTTCAAACCACACAAACAATTAGTAACCTTCATCCATTCTCTTAAGGATCAGTTTCATCCTCTTGTGCATTCTGGAGTCTCTAGAGTTCCTTGAGCTTTGCCTACTTTGGACAGACTGGTAGATCTGTTAATATCTGCTTGGAAGAACATAAAAACTACATGTATGATCACCTGTATTGCAAATCAAGACTGACAAACCATGCTCTGGACACATTCCTTCACACAGTATTAAATGGAAGAAGACAGCTGTGCTGTACAGAAGTCTCTATAGGTCCGAGTGACTATTTTTAGATTCTGCATCAACTATGAAACACTCCCCCAATCTCAATAAGTACAGCTGCATTAATTTTCCAAAGATTAGAGACAGTCAATCTATGATCATATTTAGCCTGAATTAACTTTGTTTTATCTAGTCCCTAGAGGGTGTCTTATTAAGACAGTTTCTTTTCAGTTACAATTTAAATTACTTCTACAACTATCTAATTAAGCGCTGTGTTTACACATTTCTAATTTTTTGCTCTGAAGATGCCAGTTGGAAATGAAATCCTGCACCAGATTAGTAAACTCAACAAATTAATTATTTCTCTGATGTTGTTTATACCATGTAGCACTGTTATGAATATATGTGTAACAAGGGGGCTCCCACAATGAATCTTTTGACTACATGGAATTGATGATGATATTAATATATTTTTTACTCTTGTTTATCAAACTCTTCTGATATTATCTTTGTTACTAGCCTCTGATCTGTCCAAAACAAAGGCATTAAATATGTGTTCTGCAGTCTCAATGTAAGTTTTCTACCATTCTTTACAGTATGAATTTTACTCTGACTGTGACTAATCAGCATGTAGCTGCTCTTCTTTCTCTTGCCCCCTACACACACAATACATCATTAGTTTAATATACAAAAGGACAGAAGAAAGTTTGGTCTATTCATCGATATCAGGATCATCATTGTGCTGGCATTAGTGACATATTAATATATAAAACTAGAGTGAGACAGACTTCTGTAATACCTCAAATCACTACACAACTAGTAATATATGTAAATACATTACAGCAGAATACCATTAAGCCAAATTATATTTTGATCACTTCACATTTTATAAGGATAACCTTGTTTTAGTTAAAATTAGATTAGAGATAACGAAAAGCAAGAAAAACCTTGTACCAATGCAGAATGTTATTTTGTAAAATGCTACATTAATTAATAATATATAAGTCAATAGTTCAATGCAAAGTTACCTTCGAATGAGCCCTCCATCAGAAAGTTGAGGTACTAGTGTCTGAGATTTGCGGAGTGCCTCCCTGCGACCTTTACTTCGGCTAACTGCCTCTCTCAGGGCAAACATCCAGTCATCAAGACCCTTTGCTGCCCAAAGAAGTAGTTGACCTTCTTGACCAACTCTGACTGCTATAACACCGTCATGTTTTTTATCCACCCACTGAAGGCCTTCAACATCAACTAAGCTGACCTACAATAAGAGAAAAAGGAAGTTATGTTAAGAAAATGACATCTATTATTTCATAAATTCCTATTGCTTTAAAACTTTCACTAGAATAACATAAAACTGGTATTGTGGTGAAGATGTTTTAAAGGAATACCTTCCTTGTTAGTATACATTAATCACTTTATGCAATACTTTCAAAACTGAAAGTCTATGAAATATTCATTACACATGTATTAAATATACATTCATCATCATCAAATAACAGCATTCTCAGTAGAATACCTACTCATGATTCTTTCATTTTAACTGCTCGCAAGCAAATGCTTTTGCAAATGGTCATAATATCTTTTTATTTCATCATCCCACATTTATTTCTGATCTACTTGGTCTTTGTTGTCTAGATGTCCATTCTATTGTTCTGATTGTTCATTTGTTGTCAGACATACTCATTACATGTCCTGTTCACTAATGGAAGTGGAAAGTGTCATTTATGGCTTTATTATTATTTAGTATTATTATTTTTGTCTAGTCTTGTTATTTCCAGAATGGTTCTTTCCATGTTTAGTGCATTATTTTTATCATCATCATTATCATAATGAAATTCCTGATAAATATCCTCAAAGGGTTAAGACACTCTCTAATTATTATTATTTGATACCTCCAGGGAGTCCAAAGACTCATCGAGAGAGGGCACCTGCTCTACAACTATGTCTCCACCACTCAATCCACCAACTGACCACAACTACACCAATACCAACTACCAATGACCACCACCACCATCACCACCACTAGTATTTCCACAAACAATCCATGCCCACAGTGGGATTCGAACGCACAGCCTTTTGGCTGAAGAGCAGATAAGCTAACCACTCAGCCAACCAGGCATACATTTAGATAGTGTAGATAATGAATCTTTCAGTAAGTAAATATCTTTTAGTAAGGCTCAGAGTTTCACTACCATACACTGTTGATAAAAGTACTATTAATGGTGGTAAATGTCCTTTAAATATGAAAAGTGTTATTCTAGATTATATATCTTTATCGAATTTATAAATTAATCGCTTATAATTAACTGTCTCAGATATTTTAATAAAAATTCATTATCTACACTATCTACATATGCATTATTATTATTATTGTATAACATCTGTACGTAATTCTAAAACTCATTGCAGGAGGCTGTTCCACACTAATCGCCTCGACTGGTCTACTAATCTCTTTGGCAGAGGAAAAACCTGAATTTCTAGAAGAAACAACCCTGCTATCTCAATATGAGAGGCTAACTTGACTTCAGTTGAAATCCTTTATAAAGAATGTTTGCATCCTTAACCAGATTCTAACACAGGTCTTTCAAACTAAAGAGCATTGTCAATGCTATGCACCTACAGAGGTGCATGGCATTGTAAAATTCCTTGTAGAAAAAAACAAAGAAACTGATATTCTGAATAATAAGGTGATTATAATATGATAAAATAGCTGTGCATTAAAAAGTATATTTAATATAGTATATATAACTGGTAATTGACTTAAGGAATTTACAATGCATAAAACGGATATTAATTAAAGGAAACTTTAATGAATACCTTCAATATTTTGGCAGCATCACATTGCCATCTTCAGGAACATACAAATATGGTATGTGCACATAGGCACTAACAAAAGCAAATGAGGAAGAAGGCAAGAAACTAATATTGTTCCTAAAGTCCTAATGGTGCCCCAGTGGGCTAATTGGTTGCCTTGGCCATTGGACTGAAGTTCTCATGATGCAAGTCTCCCAAATTTGGGCAGTCTCGTGCACCCAAATTTGTTGAGGTTTGGAACGTTTTTTAGAGCTACTGATGATTCCATGAATAATCTTTCGTACTTGAACTTGCTGCAGTGTATTAGTTTAGTTTTCTTCCAACGAATTCTACGGCAGGTATCTATGGCATGGTCTGCAAGTCCAGAGTGGCTGTACTGGTGAAACCGGATGTAGTCTTTGTGTTCTGAAATCCTGATATTCGCTGTCTGGCCAAAGTAGGACAATTTACAGCTGCAAGGGGCCTGGTATACACCAGGTAGGTCTAGGGGAAGTGGTTGGTCTTTGATAGAGCGGATAAGGGATGCCAACTTTTTATATGGTCTATAACAAGAAGTTAGGTCATATTTTTTGAGGATATTGGTTATTTTCTCAGAGGTGCCCCAAATGTAGGGATGTTAATAGATTTAGCGTAATCTTTATTGTGAAGGTGGGGGGGGGGGTTGTGGTTTACTGATTTTAGTATTTTTTGGATTTTTTGGGGGTTGTAGCCATTGGCTAAGAAAGTGTTGAGGATGTGGTTTAGTTCAGTGGTTAGGGCATCGTCATCTGAGCACATTAATTTTGCCCTGTTATATAGTGTTTTTATAATCCCCATATTGTTGTGAGGTGGGTGGTGGGATTGTTGGTGAATATATCTGCCTGTATTGGTGGGTTTTCTATAAACAGAGAAAACCAAAGATCCATCAGGCTGC
Source organism: Typopeltis vanoorti (assembly GCF_054136105.1). Classification (NCBI taxonomy): domain Eukaryota; kingdom Metazoa; phylum Arthropoda; class Arachnida; order Uropygi; family Thelyphonidae; genus Typopeltis; species Typopeltis vanoorti. The sequence goes on from NC_143553.1 coordinate 144,612,075, forward strand.
GAATGATTAGAGTGTCTAGGAAAGGGAGGGTGTTGTTTTCCTCTTTTTCCAAGGTGAATTGGAAAAAGAGGAAGTGGATCCTGGGGTGTTGGTTGTTTAAGTGTGTTAGGAATAGGGTTCATATATTTTTGAAAAAAAAATACTGGACACTTTCGGTTTGAATAAACCAACAAAATTTTATTGCTTTTCTTACTTACGAACATCAGCAAAGGGAAAAGAATTTAATTAATTATAGCAATCTTAAAATTGAACTTTAAACAATACTAAATCATTGATCTTTGCCTATGATATACTTCTCAGATGACTGTAGTTTCTCAAGTAAAGAATGATTATGTTTTACCATGTTATTAAATTCCACACAGTCCTTATTGAAAAGCACTTTAACAATGAGCATAGCTTTCACAGTTTCTACAGATAACCTATTTTTTTGTGTTTGTCCATAAGGAGTTCATCCGGGAAAACAGTCTTTCAATACTAGCATTTGTGCCAGGAATGCAGCAGAACTCAACAATCTTCTTCAAATGTATTAATTCATTTACTCCAACACTGTTGAATAATTCATACCAAATTTCTCCTGTAGATTTTGCTTTAATTTCTTCTTTCTTCTCTGTAATTGCCTTTTCAAGATCATCACCTCATCAAACAGCTCAGTTTCATTGATTTTTGTGTTTGGGCAGACCTCTTCAATAGTTGTTACACTTTTCTGCACACTTTTCCAACTGAGACTGGTTTCTGGATTCTTCAATAAAATCCAAGACAAACTTTCAAAAGTAAGAGTGTCAGAAGACCATTCTTGGATGTATTCTATACAGGTGTTATAAAATTCATTTTTATAATTACCATAATTATTCTCAGTGATGAGTCCATCTTCAATTAATGCCTTCAGTAAGGACTGTTCTTTAATTGTTGCAAAATCATTATCTCGTCTCTGCTGAAGTTTCTCTAATAGGCTTTCAATAATGGATTTGGCTTCAGCAAGAGTGACTTTCTCACCTTCAATTGCACAAATTGTTGCATGAAACATTTCAAATTGGCATTCTAGAAATGTGGCTATTAGTTCTGAAACTGGATTACTAAAGAAATTTTTTAGAAGCAATGGTGGTTTATCAAGTGAAAGAATATATGATTTGAGAACTGCGTACATCTCATTCATCCTTTTGAGAGCAGGGTACAGAGACAATCGCGTTTTTGAGTGATCTAACACTGTCTTGTACTCAGTATTTAAAGTCATGTTATGTATGACCAACATACAAGCCTTGCTACAATATAGTATATAGTAAAATATATATATATAGTTATCCCTCCTTTAAAATACCTTCCCTGTGAAGTAGGTAGATGGTATCACTGCAGATGATCATGCTAAAACAGAAGCAGAAAAATTACAGACTGATTTTTATATCTGGCACAGAGGTTAAGGTCCCAGTGAAGTTCATGAGAATCAAAAGACAAGAATGTTTAATGGAGTTCAGATCGGCACAAGGTGATTAAACAAGAATTTAATTTTCCAATTTAATAACATAAGATTTCAACTGCAATGGAAAAAATATACCATAATATTATTATCATCATAAAATCTCAATGGAGTCGAAAGACTCGTCATGGGAGGTCACACAGTTCATCAAATGGTGATAGACTGATTCACTGTTTCCACACTCTCAGGTAGTGCATTCTGCTCATTAACCACATTCCACTCTTATAAAACTGCTCCTTACCCCCCCCCCCCCCATACACACACTCCTACAGCTTCCAGGAATGACTTCTTGTTTTGTCACCATTTTCCCCATTCTATGAAAAATCTCATCCACATTAATCCAGTAACAACTCTTTACTAACCTTATATGTCTCAATCATATCTTCCCTGTATTTTTCCTATTCATGATGCTCTGCAAATTTCATTTCCTCATTCTTTTCTTCATAACTAACATGAATCAATAAGTACAAAGTTGTTAATTAGTCAGATTACTCTCTGTTCAATAATATCTACAATTTTTAAGGAGAATTTTGAGTATCTCCCAAACATGGGAATCATCCTAGTGCTAATGTATCTAGAAATTATAGAGGGTAAGCAGTTGCTCATGAAAATTTAGTATCTGAAGAAGAAGAAGAAACAGAGCATTTTGGTTGTTGAGTCAGATATAGATGTGATACTTTTATAACAGGAGAGATTTGCAGTGTGAGATTCAACTGGTGTTGCACCACCTTAACCCAGTCCTGAAGATACTTTCAGGTGCAAACTTTGTTTGCTCACACTTGGAAAAAGGATTAAACTAAATTTATTATACTCTAACCAAGTGGAAAATAAACTTTCACCATCTTTCTCTAAATCCAGAGTAATTTATTAAAAAAGGGTGGCACACCAATTGGCAATTCCTATAGGTGGAGATGACCTGCTAATGCTTCTGCCTGATATCTCGACTTGGGCCTGGCTCCCACTGAAGAGACCTCAATAAAGCGGCCCCGAATGAAAGCTCCATGTTCCAGTCTTCTTTTGGATTCCAGTTGCCAGTTACCAGATCCCGAGAGAGAGCTCCTATTCCAGTATTGTTTGGTAAGAACCCTTCTTGTTTTTCTTTTGTTGGTTTTTATTTTTTGCGGCCTCGTTCCAATCGGGGAAGGTCCGTTTTAGGGTATTTCCTTTCGGGGACTGAAATTTGCTATTCCATTGGTAAGGTATTTGCTTTTAAACAATGTCGAAATTCTTGCCAAGAGTTCGTACTCTCGGGATCGAAATTGACCCAAACATCGACAAAGCGACGTTTGTGAGAGCTCTTCTCAAAGTCGTCAAAGCAGAAAGTATTTACGGGTTTACCCCTTACGGGGGGGGTAGATTTCAAATAGTAACAAACAACATAGAAACAAGAGAAACGCTCCTTAAAGGCGTAGAATGTGAAGGGAAAAAATACCTACCCTTCCTAGTCGGAAGTATTTTAAAATCAGTAAAAATTGACAGATTTCCACTCGAATATCTAGAGAAAGGGGAGGAAATCATTAAAACCATTTTCTCCAAGTGGGGGATTGTCCGAAACGTAACAATCGGACAAGACGCGGATATCCCAGAGTGGAAGTCAGGGGAAGTGAGCATTTCAATCGAGATGAAAACCGAGGTCCCCAACTTGATTTTTTTAGGCTCAGCAAGAGTAATAATCAATTATCCAGGCGTAAGAAAACAATGTTTTCGGTGCACCGCTTTGGGTCACCTTAGCGCTCACTGCCCGAAAAACAACACATGCCGCAACTGCTTATCGACAGAACACACATTGAATCAATGTGAGTCACCGTGCAGTAAATGTGGGAACACATCCCATAAAATAGACATTTGTCCTAATAGGACCCTTGCAGAAAGAGCAGGAGGCGCCATAACACCTGCGGCAGTAGCCCTTTCTAGGCTCACAACACAGGACTCTCGAGCTACCGGCCAAACAGTAAACGAACCACAAACAACTGAACCAGAAGAGTTTCCAGCCCTCCAACTGCCAGCTACCGCAACGACTACATTAGGAAATCGGGCGATAACTGGGAGGAACGCAGAAGGGAGAATTAGGAAGAAAAAGAAACAGATCAATAAGAAATCGGAAGGCAACAATGACAGCACAGAAACAGAGGAAATGGAAATCAACACCAGTACAACAAAACGACCCATCACGCCGGAAGAAGAAGGAGAAATGAAATGAAATAAACAGGACACTGAAAGCCAAATAGAAGCCTCAAGTTCAGATGAGGATGAGGAAGGAAATGAGAAAATATCGCGAAACAACACAGAAAATGAGGAAGAAATCTCATCAGAAGAAGAAGACAGAGAGCAAGGTAACAATCCAGAAACTAAGGAAGGAACAGACTTTGTTAAAAGCAATACTCCAAACGGCTCTGTCATTCTGAAGAACTTTAAGGGATCTCCTAAAACGGCAGAAAAACTATTTCAGATAATGACCACAAAAGGAGAGCCAACTTTCTCGTTCTTTAAAAGGAGCAATAGACTCATATGGGGAGAACTCTATGTAAAGGATATAACCAAGGTCGAGCCCCAACAACTGGACGGTCACCTGCACTTAACAGAGGAAGAAAAACAACACCTATGCGACACATTGAAGTCGCTGACACGAGTAGATCTGAAAAAGAGATACCCAGTGATGATGAAGGAATTTGAAAAAAGAACTTTACCAGTAGACACCGGTTCTTCTCACCCCATTACAAAACCGGTAAAAAGAAAAGACCTCCAATATGAATATTCGAATGTAACAAAACGAATCCTATTCTATCTTAGGAATAAACCCGAGATAAAAAACAAAGTCCACACATCTGTACAGGAAAAGGGAGACGTGGCTTTGCAATGTGAAGGTGAGCTAAAGAGTCTTAGAATATGGCTCAAGTTTGGGAAAGTCACTTACGACCGAGTGGAATGGAATGGAATGAATGCTTGAAGAGAATATGGCAACTTAATGATGAAGAGTCAGTACACGTACTCACAGTGATGGAAAACATGGTAAAAGACTATGAGGAAGCGGTAAGAGATAGCAGGGCAAATATGACATAAAAAAAAAAAAAAAAAAAAAAAAAAAAAAAAAAACTTTTAAGTTTCTTGGTTCTGTTTCTGTATGTTCACGCTTAATCCACATAGGAGGGAGCAGACCTGAGAACCCGAGCGGCGAAGGCTTACAGCGAGGCGGTGCAGCTCCTTGCGGGCTGCATCACTCGGGCCAGGCTCTTCCCCCATTCTTGCAGTACTTTTTTGTTAATTCACCGACTTTTGTTGTTCTGTTTATGTGTATTCTAGCTCCTTTGTCGTTTCTGTTTATGTGAATCTTAGTTCTTTTGATTTTTAATTTATGTGTGTCTTCCTGCATTTGTCTTTTCACTTCTTTCATCGGCCAGACATCTGAAGAGGTGGCTGGCCGGAGAACGCGGAGGAGAACGGATGGAGGGAGATAATGTCGGAGATCTGCTTGGTGCTGGCATTTAAGTCAGGCCAGGTGGATCGACTGAGGCCTCTTTTAACTACCTACTACTATCCACTCTATCTTTCTTCTCCTCTCTCACTATCAAGCTGACTCTCAGCACAACTTTTTTTTAAATCTAAAGAGGCCAGTGATGAAAGGCATGAACTCCCATTCTACCTCAATAAAGGTCGAAACCGGTCTGGGTAGTGGCGCTTCCCTTAATGCATAACATTAGACATATCCGCAAGGAGATGTGTTTTGCATTATAGGAGATACTAAGATAGAAGTGTTGGTAGCTTGCTCCACCTTTGCAACGAGTTGCCCTGGTGTTGTATCACCTTAACCCAGTCCTGAAGATACTTTCAGGCGCAAACTTTGTTTGCTCACACTTGGATAAAGGATGAAACTAAATTTATTATACTCTAACCAAGTGGAAAATAAACTTTCAATAGTGGACTTGTTTGAAGCTCAATATGTCATCCTTATGATGCCTAAAAAAAAGACAAATATTATCACTTTTTTTTCATGAACTAGTTAAAAAAGGAATGCTACAAAGAGTAGCCATGAATACCAAAGAAAATAATGAATAATTAACCAATGTAGTTCAACCTCAATTTGTACACTCTGTGTCATGTTTTTTGGAGCATTTAGCAAAATGCAATAAGTATCATCAAATTCATTTTATTTGTGCATTTTTAGATATATAGCAACTTCACTCTGGCTGGGTAAATTTTATTGAAATCTGGTATTTGGCATCTTTATTAAAATTTGTAAAGAATTTGCAAAACATAAAATTCTAAAGTATCTGAAAAGAAATTCAAGAATAAAGTTATTTATATATAGGGAAGAGATTAAGCATATGAAGAATGAACTGTGGAGAATTACAGATTTGCATGGAAATGTAAGGAAGAATTGGACAGAAGATGGCCTTTTGAAAGAGAAATTGAATGATTCGAGAATAATAATATAATGATTTAATGATTAGAGGTGTGGTGAATGAAAAGTTGCACAAGGTTCATTTTCCAGGAGGTAGAATGAGCAGCATAAGTGAAGCATTGGTTAAGAGAAGTAAGCAAGCAAAAGAGTTGGTAGCGGTTGTTGGCAGAAATGATTTGGTAGTAACAAAGAGCATACAAGAATGGATGTCAGGAGGCTGTTGAGGAGAATGAAAGATAACAGTGTGGATGGTAAGTAGTTAGTGTGCTGCCTAGATATAATAATGATGAGTTGAGAAGGCAAGTGAAGATTATGAATGGTATGCTAACAGAGCTCTGTGAGGAGAAAAGAGTCCATTTTTAAAATGTGTGAGATGAATTTGAAGGATGGATGGAACTGAATAAAAAATATGGGCTACATTTAAATAGATTTGGTGTGCAAATCAGTTGAAGAAGCTGTTGCTGCAAGAAAAGTAATGAATGAAGTCAATGGAAGATATGAGGAGATATGAAGAGCAGGAGAGCTAGTGAATAGAGAGGGGAGTGGCATGAGTGAAGAGAATGAAAGGGAGGAGAGATAAAGAGAGAGAGAGAAGGAATACATGATAGACAGGGAAATGGGGGGGGGAATCGACAGATAGACAATCATCTACACTTCTCTGTGTGAGAAGTGTAGATGATGGTTTCAGGAGAAGAGTGTGCAAGAAAGGATTAAGATAGTCAGGGATGTGGGGAGTATGGAGGAGTCATATCTGAGAAGTGGGGGTCAGTGAGACTTGTTACAGAGCCAGAAATGGCTAGTGTATGTGCTCATGAACACCAGAAGTATAAGTGGAATGAAATTATAGCATTGATAGAGTTCATTTGCCCAACAGTTGTTGAAATAAGTGAGATGTAGTTAGATGAAGATTACATTCTAACAGGAATAGAGATTGAAGGATATGTAGTTTTTCATGAAAGTGAGGAGGAGGAAGAGTGCTGTTGATAATAGAAGAGGAGTTGTGCCCATCCAAGATAGATGAGATGCAAGTAGCAAACAGTGATAGTGATTTTGAAGCAGTATAGTGTGAAGTAGAAGTGGACAGGATGAAATGTTTAGGAGGGTGCTGTTATAGACTTGTTGAAGTGGAGAGCAGTGAGAAGGAAATGTATAGGCAAACTGATCTGGCTAATAAGAAAAGGGTGATCATTATGGGTGATTTAAACTATGGTGATATAGACTGGAATAAAAAAACAGCATCTGGAACCAAAGATAATGAATTTTGTGATTTTTGAGGGACAAATATCTCAGGCAGTACATAAGAGAGGGTACACGAGGCCAGAGGGTCTTGGATTTGATTATCTCATTAAATCCTCAATCCTTGTGTAAAATATCAGAACTTCTGTAAGGAAGAGTTATATGTGGCATTATAAAGCAGGTGATTATATGACAAACTTAGGAGGCAGCTTGCAGCTATATCATGGAATGAGGAATTGGATGGGAAAGAAATCAATGCTGCTTGGTCAATACTCAGAAACTGTCTGGCAGAGGTAATGATCAAGGTTATTACAAAGGTCAGGGAGTTAAATAAGGTAAGTGTGTGTAGAATGGATGACTGAAGAAGTGAAGCATGCAATCTGGGGGGAAATAAAAAAAAGGCATTGTGGAAGCAGTACAAGATGAATAGCAATAATCACTAACAAGTGGAGTACAAAAAGCAAGCAAGGAAGGTAACTCACCTGGTAAAGGTAGCAAAAGTGCAGTATCAGAAGCAATTAGCAAATGAGGCCAAAAAAAATTCTAGGGAGTTTTCAATATGTGGCCAATAGAAGGAAGAATGATTATGGATGGGTGATGTTGGTTAGTGATAATGGTAGAATGATAACTACTAAGAAGGATACAGTAGAGATTCTAAATGAGCAATTTAGTAGAGCATTCCATCCTTGTGAATATAACATAAGGCATAACTTGAGAGCAGCAGGAAGGGGGAGAGGGGAAGAGCCACTGATGGTGAGTGGGCAGAAAGTATATGAGGAATTCAATATACTTGATGTCAACAAGGCTACAGGACTTGATGGTATATCACCACATCTTGAGGGAATGTTCTGGGAGTTAACAATAGCTTTAATTTATCTCTTTTGCACGAATCGTAGATTGGCCCAAGTTCAAAAGGAGTGGAAAGATGGCAAAAATTGTTCCACTTTATAAAGGAGGTAATAAGACAGGCTTTGAATATAGACCAATCTGCTTTTCTGGAGTTACAGTCAAAGTGTTAGAAACTAATGAAGACAGGATTCAGAACTGGATTGACAACAGCAGCAGCAGCAGAATCTTCTTTGATGGACAGAATGGGTTTGCTAAAGGAAGATCATGTTTATGTAATCTGCTTACTTATTAAAACAAGGTGACAAATGCATTGGACAAAGGGGGTGGGGAATCATATACAGTAGCATATTTAGATTTTGCAAAGGCCTTTGATAAATTGCCACATGACAAGCTAGTAATTAAATTAGAACAGATGGAATTTGGATGGCTGTCTTATAGGTATCAGCAAGTTAGGGGAGCAATATCTCAGAAGGGGAAATTCACTAGTGGTGTGTGTCCCAGGGGTCTGTTTTGGGCCATTGCTTAATTTGTATGTAAATCACTTTGGTAAGGGCACTTGAATGGTGATATACAGTTGTTTGCAGATGATGCAAAGTTGAGGAGAGCTATGAGGAATAAAACTGTTCTTGTAGCCTTGTAAGAGGACTAAATAGATCAGATGAAGGGGTAAGTGTATGGGAGCTTCCAGTTCAATGTAGTAAAGTGTAAGGTTTTAAAATCTGGGAAGCAAAGATCAGATGCAGAGTATAAGATTAGTTGGATTATCTTAGGGGGAGAGATGGAGGAGATGAAAGATCTGTGGTGATGGTGGATAGGGACCTGAAATTTTGGGGACATTTTGCTAAAATTGTGAGTACAACACAGCAAATTATGGTAATGATGCAAAGGACCTCTATTTGGCCTGAAACGGAACTTGTTCTTCTCCAAGCTTTCCTTTCACAATTTTTTCTTGGCTGTTTCTCAAGTATACTTTATTATTATTATTATTATTAATACCATCCCTCCATGAAGTCAAAAGTCTCATTGTAGGAGGCAAACACATTACACACAAAACCCATCAAATCGTGCTTTAAACTCATTCAATGCATTTGCATTCACCACAATGTCAAGCAAAGCATTCCACTGACCAGCCACTCTCTCCATGCAAAGAATCTACTCCTTATGCCCCTACTCATGCCCTCCTTATACAACTTCCAGTTATGCCTCCTTGTTCTACCCCTTTCTCCCGATCTACGAAAAATTTCTTCCACATTAACCTGGTAACAACCCTTTACCAACTTAAATGTCTCAATCATATCCCCCTCTCTTCCTCCTATTCACAAGGCTTTGTAAAACTGCATTCCCTCAACCTGTCCTCATATCACATATCCAAAGCCAGTTATGACCTTAGTCAGTCTTCTCTGGACCCTTTCCCACATATCCTCATCACCATGAAAACCAGGGGACCAAATCTGTGCACAATAATAATACAAGGCCTGATCAGCCTTATACAATGGAACCAGATCCTCTTTATTTTTACAAGTTAAACTCTTCTGCATCATTATCATAATCTGATGTGATGTTTCACAACTTCTGCAATGTGACCTCTGTCTTTATCCACCACCACCACTCCAAAGTATCTTATCCTTTCTTTTAGGCTTGCACGGTGATCCGAATGCATTTTTGGAAATTATGGAGACAACTACCGTGTTTGAATAAAAACTTTAGTTTAATATTACTAAAATTTTACAATTCGACGTTTCGACCTTTATGTCAAGGTCATCTTCTGGAGCGTACAAATATACACAAGAAACAAGCTATACTCCAATCATACTGGTTCGTTAAAGACACTGACTAACTGCTACCACAATTGTTGGCCTGACCTCTGGTGAAAAAAAAAAAAAAAAAAAAAAAATTATACATCAACGCTAGAGTCCTATTATTTGTGTTGTCTACTATATACATATATTAACATCATTTCAGCCAGTTGGAGTGGAATGGTTTCTAATACTAGCAGATTGGCTAGAGTCCTGACATGTTGAATCTTTCATATTAGGTTGGCTGAATGTGTGCCATCCAGATCCTTGGAATTTTCATACCATCTTTATTGTTGATATTTGGGTGGTTTATCAGGATTCATAAACAATGGCTATAACAAAAATACTGTCAATAAAATACTCTATAAAATCACAACAAAAACGAATCTAGATTACAGTAAAACCATAGCCATTCCATACATTAAAGGGTTATCAGAAAAAATCAACAGAATCCTACAACATTATAACCTCAATGCCACCTTTAAACCACCCACTAAACTTAAAACCATATTCAGCTCCTCTAAGGATCCTCTCCTCCCATTACCACATCCTGGAGTCTATTGCATCTGCTGCACCTGTAACTTACCGTACATTGATGAAACAGGACGGACAATCTCTATATGCAAGAAAGAACACATTAGACACATTAAATATAACCATTATAGTGAAGCAGGCCTCTCAGACCATGCACTTAACACCTTACACCAAATCAACTGGAAAAGCACCTGCTCCTTACACCGCACAAAAACATGGTATGAAAGAAAATTTAAAGAATCCTGCGAAATCCTGATAAACCACCCAAATTATTATTATTATTATTCAGGCCTCGATGAGTCAAAAGACTCATCGAGGGAGGTCCTTCCTAAGACATAAAGTCTGTCAAGACTCATCGAGGGGAGGTCCCCCCCTGAGAAACACAAAGTCTATCATACCACTCTTTAAACTCACTGACCATTCTCGCTCCCACCACTCCATCAGGCAATGCATTCCAAGGCTCAACCACCCTCCACACAAAGAAACCACTCCTTACCCTCTTGCTCACAGTTTCCTTTCGTAACTTCCAGGGATGGCCTCTTGTCATCACTCCTTCCCGCTGATCAACCAAGCGAAAGAATTCCCCAGTGTCAACCCTGTAACCACCTCTCAACAGTTTAAAAGTCTCAATCATATCACCTCTCCTTCTTCTATCCACCAAACTCTGCAGTCCACATTCTCTCAGCCGATCCTCATAACTATCCTTGTACAGTCCTGAAACCATCTTTGTCATCCGTCTTTGTATCCTTTCCACAGTTAATTTATCCCCTTCAAATCCTGGGGACCAAATCTGAGAACAATAGTCCAAGTGTGGTCTGATCAGAGACTTATACAACGGAATGATAACCCTCTTATCTCTGCAGGTCAGTGTCCTTCTCATAATAGCAGCAATCCTCTGTGTTACCTTCACCACCTTTGCAATATGTCCCCTAAACTTCAGGTTTCTATCAATCATCAACCCCAGATCTCTTGTCTCCCCTACTTCCTCCAGTATAACTCCTCCCATAGAGCATGCAGCATCCCATCGATGTTTCCCAAACCTCAAGACCTTACATTTTGTTGCATTAAACTGACACCCCCATTCATTTGCCCATCTATCTAGCTTATTTAAATCCTCTTGCAGGGCTACCACATCTGCACTATTACTAATAATCCTTCCCAGCTTCGCATCATCTGCAAACAACTGAATATCCCCCTGCAATCCACTGGCTATGTCATTGATATAAAGGTTAAACAATATAGGTCCTAGTACTGAGCCCTGTGGGACCCCACTTGTAACCCTCTGCCTCCTGGAAACTGCTCCACCGTACACAACTCTCTGATACCTATCAGACAGCCAATCCTGAATCCAGTTGACCAATCTGACATCCAGACCCATGTGCTGCAACTTAAATATCAGCTTATCATGTGGCACCCTGTCAAATGCCTTCGCCAAGTGTAAGAAAATTGCAGTATATGCCTTTCCCTCATCTAATGTTCTTGTAACTTTATTATAAAAGGCTAGCATATTGCTAAAACAAGAGCGTCCTTTCACAAATCCATGTTGATTCTCACAGATAACATTACCCTCATCTGCCCAATGCTGTATATGGTCCCTCACTACTTTCTCCAAGATCTTAACAACTACTGATGACACACAGACTGGCCTATCATTAGACACTTCCAGTCTGTTACCACCCTCATGTAATGGCACTATCTTACCTTCCTTCCATTCCCTGGGCACCTTTGCCAAAGCCAGACTTTCATTGAAAAGCCACGTTAAAGGTACTGTCAATTCCCTAGCACATTCTCTCAAAACTCGTGGTGAAATACCATCCAGTCCCAGCTTTACTGACATCCAGAGTACTCAGTATCTGAAACACACTCTCCTCCTGTACCTCCAGACCTTGAACCAGTCCTATCCCTTTAGCATTAAAACTGACTCCTCTAGGATGAAATACTCCAATAAAGTGTTCATTGAACAATTCCACTATGTCCTCTGCATCAGTCACTCTATTCCCATTTTTATCCCACAATATCATTCTTCCACAGTCATTTCTCCTCCTACTGGCCACATAGCTAAAAAATTCCCTAGGATTTTCTTTGGATCTTAGGGCCAATCTCCTCTCATATTCCAGTTTCGCTTTCCTTACCACACTAGTCACTCTTCTGGCCTGTGTCTTATATTCCTCATGCATCTCTTCACCTGTCTCCTTATATCTCTTCCATAGCCTCTTTTTCTCATGCAATTCCTGTTTAATATTGTTTGTCATCCACTTTACTCCAAATTGCGTCCTCTTCTTCACTCGTGGTATACAACTTACCATTGCTGATAACAAATATTCTTTCACAATTTCCCACGCACTGGTGATATCCCGGCCTTCCAATTCCTCCCTCCATGAAACTTCCCGAAGTTGACGTCTAAGACTATTATAATCAACTGCCTTATAATTCCATATAAGTTCCCGTCTCTTTGATACTCCTGCATGTCTATTCATTTTCCAAGTCAACACCATATGGTCACTCTCTCCAACTGGTGGGAGAGACGTCAACTCAATTATTATCAACTCTTCTGATGCTATAACCAAATCCAAAACCTTTGAACCTCTTGTTCCCTCTGTTACATGTTGCCTAAGACATTTGTCCCTCAAGAATTCTAGAAATTCCATTCCCCTATTGCTACATGCATCTTCCTCTCTCCAATTTATACTACTGAAGTTAAAATCTCCCATAACAATCATTCTTCTTGCACTTGCCAAACTTAGCTGTCTAAACATCTCCTGGTCACCATCCTCTGTGCTCCTGGGTCTGTAGCAACACCCCACTAAATATCCTGTCTTGCCTACCTCTACCTCACACCATACGCTCTCAAAATCATTTGTCTCACTTCCTTCCAAATTCTCCACTCTTAGAGGACATAGGTCATCACTTATCATAAGCAGCACCCCACCACCACGCTTTCCCCTCCAATCCTGATGAAAAATGCTATACCCAGCGACTTCTATTCCTGTTGTTATATCCCCTTCTGTCAACCACGTCTCAGTGATCACAATAATTTTTGGCCAGGCTGATGCTATCTGCGCCACCAATTCCTCTCCCTTATTCCGGATACTCCTGGCATTAGTATAAAGCATACAAATGCCATTGTTTCTATACCCAGCATTATCCCTTCTAGACTCCACTGGGCTCAGTGTTACCTGACATTGTCTCCCTTCTCCCAAGTATCCATTCCCACAAGAGGTCACCCCTGCTATCATCCTCCCTGGGACACATTGACTCGTTCAGAATAGCAATCTCTCCAGATGCCTACGTCCTTCCTCATTCAAATGTAAACGGTCTCTCGCATACAACTCCTCTCTTTCCTCAAACGCACTCCAAGCATCCACATATACCAGTCCTCTCTTGTCACACATTATCGCTATTATGCCATTCAATATCACCGCTCTTCTGCTCAGCTCATCATTATCATACCTAGGCAACACGCACACTATTTTTCCTCTCTCTGTCTTCCTCCGTACAGTCTCAAGCAAAAATCTCATATCTCTCGCTGCCCGACTTACATTACCACTCAAGTCATTCGTTCCTACCATCACAATCATCTCATCCACCCTTTCACCTCTCTTAATTGCCATAGCCACCCTTTCTATTGTTCCTCCTGGCAAACACTCCTCACGCATCCTATCTTGAACACCACGGATCATTGAGTCGCCATACATTATACCTCTTACCATTCCCTCGCTCCTATTGTTTCCATTCACTCCTCTTCTAGCACTCCCATACATCTCTCTCATTCCCTCTCTCCTACTGTTTCCATTTTCTCCACTTCTAGCACTTCCATTTCCCTCTCTCATTCTGTCTCTCCTACTACTGTTTCCATCCGCTCGTCTTCTAACTTTCCCAATACCTCTCTCTCATTCCATCTCTCCTACCGTTTCCATTCTCTCCTCTTCTAGCACTTCCATATCTCTCTCTCTCATTCCGTCTCTCCTGCTGTTTCCATCCTCTCGTCTGCTAGCATTCCCATACCTCTCTCTCATTCCCTCTCTTCTACTGTTTCCATTCTCTCCTCTTCTAGCACCCCCATACCTCTCACTCATACTCCCTAAATTCTCTCTCTCTCTCCTACTCTGATTCGCCTTGCATTTATCTCTTCCATTCTCCTAATCTTATCTTTCATACTTCTGCTCTCATTCACAAGACATTCCACCTCCTCTTTCAACTCATCTATCTCCCTCTGCAGGTCAGTCACTCTTAATCTAAATTCACTCTCCCAAACAAAACCATCTCCTAAACTTCCACAGTCACTCACACCTTCCACACTATCAACTATTATTTTCTCATTCTCTCCTATCATACTACTTGTCTTCCTACATTCATTCCCCGTTCCTGGAGCAACAAAGTCGGATATCGATATATCTAATGTACTTATTTCCTCCAACTGCCTGCATTTTGCGCACATACACTCTCCACTCTCTTTAACAAGCCACATATGTAATTCCCGAGACGCATACATGCCGCAAGTACTGCATGCCACAAAGTCGCTTATGATATCGCTAATAATTGAGTTCTTAAATGGCGGAGGACTTGGCGTTACGCCACTTGCGACTGCTGCTGAATCCGCCATCATTCCTTACTGCCGAGTAGCGTAATCTTTAATAATTATTCAATTAATAAATAAGAGGAAAAAAAAAAGTACAAACATCAGAACATTTAAGTACTAAATATAATTAAATAAAATGAAATATAACTAAATACAGTAACTTAGCTTCGTTTTGTCTTCCACCGTTACGCGTTCGATTCCGACAGTACCAAAATATATTATATCGCGACAGCAACTAACTTCCAAAAAACAACCACTGAAGTACACTCGTATTCAGAGAAACAATTTAGCACTCAAAAACATAGAAAAACGGGGAAAAAAGCGGACTATTCACCGATTAAAAATCACTTTCTTCTGCACAGCTCAAATTCCAAAATTATAATCATCCTTGGTGGGACTCGAACCCACGACCTTTGGATTAGAAGTCCAACGCGCTATCCACTGCACCACAAGGACAAGCTGCTAATATTCATTCCTTATCACTCTCTCCCCAAATATCAACAATAAAGATGGTATGAAAATTCCAAGGATCTGGATGGCACACATTCAGCCAACCTAATATGAAAGATTCAACATAAGTCAGGACTCTAGCCAATCCGCTAGTATTAGAAACCATTCCACTCCAACTGGCTGGAATGATGTTAATATATGTATATAGTAGACAACACAAATAATAGGACTCTAGCATTGATGTATAATTTTTTTTTTTTTTTTTTTTTTCACCAGAGGTCAGGCCAACAATTGTGGTAGCGGTTAGTCAGTGTCTTTAACGAACCAGTATGATTGTAGTATAGCTTGTTTCTTGTGTATATTTTGTACGCTCCAGAAGATGACCTTGACATAAAGGTCGAAACGTCGAATTGTAAAATTTTAGTAATATTAAACTAAAGTTTTTATTCAAACATGGTAGCTGTCTCCATAATTTCCAAAAATGCAAAGTCTCTTATCTTCTCAACTTCCTGCAAAATTTCCGCCAAGTATATACTTTGCATCACATTGTTGCCTGTCAAATTTCACAACTTTACACTTGGCAACATTGAATTGACAGTTCCATACTGATGTCCCCTCATACAATCTATTCAAGTCCTCTTGTAAGGCCACAACATCCGCTTCATTCCTTATCACTCTCTCCCCAGTTTTGCATCATCTGCAAACAGTTGTATATCACCAGTTAAATCTGTCCCAATATCATTGCATAATTGTATACTCGCATAAACTGAATGTGAGAAATTCCCCTGTAATTCTCACATTCAGTTTTATCCCCCCCCCTTTTTTTTAAAGATGAATATTACGAGAGCTCTACTTCAATCATCAGTAATCTGACCAATTTGCTTGCTCCATTTACAAGCAGTGAACAAGCAATACCACTATGGTAGTATTGCTTGTTTCATTTAGCAAACTTTGAAAGTAATTACTCCAGACATCTAGAATAGCTTTATCATCAGGTCTTACACTACTTATATAAACTCTGATTTCTTTACAGTACACTTTCTTCCATATCTAAGAGCACAAGCTGAATTACTTGCCAGAAAATTTCAATATGCATTCTTGTTAATTTTAGAATAAGATTACACTTGGTTTTTTTTTTTTTTTATACTAATAAATTTAATGATAAATTATGCCAACAAGTTTCACCAATTGGGCTGTTTGGCTTCTTCAGGGCATACAAACATGACAATGCATTCTTGTTTTTCTTGACTACCTCTTGAACTTTCTGAGTTCACTGTGGAGCTCTGATTTTTCTAACTTTGCAAACAGCCATACCGCATATGCCTTTCTGGATGCAGAATGTTTTCTTCAGAGTTTGCCACTAAATCTCCAAAGTTTGGGTCTTATGTTCAAACTCTTTCATTTTGTTCTTGAATAATGTTTGTGTATTTTAGTTTATAATTCACCTCTAAAAGCTTCTCAACTTTGATTCATTTTAAAACTTTCTTATACACTCTTCTTTTCAATATGAAATTCTATTTTATCCTGCTCAAAACTATATAGCAATCATTTCTAATTTCAAATCCTCTGTATATTCTTGTGAATGAACCAGTGGGAAAACATCAATATCAACAATAACATAGTCAACAAGACTGTTCTTATTTCATGCACATTTTTATGTTGGAACATGGTGTTAGTAATAATTAGTCCATGTCCTGAACAACCAGCAGTTGCTTACCATTATTAGCATTCTCTGCTCTCAAAATTTTCCTAGAATATTTCTATGTCTGGTAAATATTTCTATATGTTAGTTTATTAATAAACTTTAATTTATTCTTGCTGTGGTCTTATCAGTTAAATTTATACAGTATTGAGGTAAATTTAATAATAATTAAAAACTACCTTGAAAAGAATTCTGTGACAATTAAAATTTGTCAAATCCTTTCAATTCTGGTTTAAACCAATCATTTTAATGGACAAAATGTTTTGTCCAGGAACAATACAAAATAACTACTGTACTCTGGTAGAGGTGAGCAGTCATTTTGTAAGCATACAGAATGACTACTCCACTCTGGCTGGATGGAATTTAATATTCCCAATCTTCACGAAAATTATCATTATTACCAGATCTCCATGGAATTATCAACAACACCTAAGCCTTTCTATACATAAATCAAGGGTGTGATATTTCAATAAATTTTATTTGTCAGGAAGAAACAAGGACAAGAGGTTGCTATTCCTACAAGGAACAGCAGCAGCCTCTTGTCCATTTTTACACTTTACTAAAATAAACTTCACCATAGAAAAAGAAAGTAACAACTTCTCCCATTTTTAGATACACTTTTGACATGACTTCCTAATGGCTCATTATCCTTCTTGATTTATAGAAAACCCACTCATACAGGAAGGTATTTACATAAACAGTCACACTGCCACCCTTCCCAACAGGATAGCATCCTCAAAACACTTTACTCACTGAGCCAAGGCTATTTGTTCAAATAACACAGCCCTTGAAACTTAGCTCAGGAACCTTTGTAATGCCTTTTTCAGCCAATGGCTGCAGTCCACATAAAATAGATAAAATATTGCATGTATTCCCATCCCCATATGTTAAGGGTACATTAGAAAAAAATAACAAAACTTCTCTGTATATGTGATCTCCATGCCACTTTCAAACCTTTCATTCAGCTAGCTAAATTCATACATTCTCCTAAAGATCAACTGCATCCTCTTGAAAATCCAAAGCATATAGTGTTCCTTCTGCTTGCAGTTTAGCCTACTTCGGAGAGACTGGTAGATCAGTTAACATCTGCCTTAAAGAACACAAAAATCATTATTATTGTATGAGCACCTCCATGGAGTCCAAAGAGTCATTGTGGGAAACCCAAACTATCCGCACAGTCTATCATACCTCTCTTTGAACCCATTAACAGATAAAGTGCTCAAAACTGACTCTGGCAACTCATTCATGACTCTCCAGCAAAAAATATAGTCCTCACACCCTTACGAACTACACCTTTATTTAACTTCCAGGGATGTCCTCTTGTTCTGGTCCTTCTAGCCAAGTGCTGAAACACCCTCCTGCATCAATCCTATAAAACCCTTTAAGCAACTGAAATGTCTCTATTACATCCCCTCTTTTATTCTCATCAATCAACTTCTGCAACCCACACCCTCAATCTATTCTCATAGGGAACATTTCACAGACACTCACCATCTTGGTCGCAAACCTCAAACTTCTCCACTGCTTCCTCATTCCCAAGAAACCCAGAAGACCAGACTTGAGCACAGTAATCCAGATGTGGATGTATCAAGGCCTTATAAAGAGGAATAACAACTTCCTTATCTCTACTTGTTAGTGTGTTTTTCAATAGCCAAGTAATCTTATGGATACCTTAGCAACCGCAGCAATATGTCCTTTAAAGTTTAACTCTGTCTACCACCACTTCTAAATCTCCAGCTTCATATATTTCCTGGAGTACAGTTCCATGAATGTGGTACACTGCTTGTAATCTACCGGGTGGCCATAAAATAACTTTCCCTCTTTGGAGGTATCTGTAGCTAAAACTAATAGATGAAATGAGACCACATTTTATATTGAGACTTTCGAAGGCATGGGGAGATGAATTCCACAAAAAAAAGATTTAATATCAAAAGATGCTGATAGGGGAAATTTTGGCACTTGCGGAGCCGAAAGCAGTCAAATATTTGCAGTAAACGCAGGTAAAAAGAATTATGCAAATTTTACAATGCATACGTGACAGCAGCGCCACCAATTCCACTTAAAAAGGGATTGGGAATGTTCAGGCAGTTATTCGAATAACTGACGAATTGTGCTCCATATGCGTCCTACCTTGCCTCAGCGTGCTTTACTTGTTAAGTTGTTTCACCTTAACCGTCGAAATGTTATTATTCCATTTTATCTGCCTTTAATGTAATTATCTGCTTGTTTTCGGCTCCACCAGCGCCAAAATTTCCCCTATCGGCGATTTTTGGTATTAAATCTTTTTTTTTTGCAGAAATCATTTCCCCATGCCTTCAAAAGTCTCAATATAAAATGGCCTCATTCCGTTTATTGGCTTTAGCTACAGATGCCTCCAAAGAGGGAAAGTTATTTTATGGCCACCCAGTATTTATCCTAAAATGCATAACTTTACATTTCTCCACATTAAACTGACACCCATTATCCGGCAACCCAAACTGACAACCTATTTAAATCATTACAAGCTCTCCACATCGCCTTGATTAACTACTACTCTACCTAATTTTGCATCATCAGCAAACAACTGAATATTTCCTTTTGGATCATTTCCTATATCATTTGTGTGCAAATTAAACAGTAGTGGTCCCACACCGAACCTTGCAGCACACCACTGGTCACCTATTTTTGCCGTGATTCTACCCCCTCCATATACCATTTTTGATATCTGTCCAGCAGTCACCCTCTTATACACATAACCAATGGCATATCCATCCCTATTTGTTCTAATTTGTGTAACCAGAGTTCTATGTGATATTCTGTCAAATGGTTTTGCAAAATCCAACTAGGATAAGTATTGTTGAATGTTGGTTAGTGTGTGGGTCTCTAGCAATGAGTATGACTTCTTGAGATGTCTAAGCAAATAATAATACTTGCTTTGAACCTTCTTAATGTTTCTTAAACTTTCATGACAACAAATAAAAGAATCCAATTCAGGTAAGTTTATAATCAAGAATTTATTATTATTATTATTATGCGACACTTCCAAGGAGTCCAAAGACTCATCGAGGGAGAGTACCTACTTCTACAACACTATCACCACAACTGATTACCAACCATACCGAACTGCCACTATCATCATCATCTACACCAACGCCATCTACTGCCCGCTGCCAGTACTAGTTTTTTTTTTTTTTTTTTTTTTTTGTCTCTAAATTGCATGTGTTCTCACGTGTTCTCTCATTTTGGGCCAATTTAACATCCAGATGATGAATGATGATTAACATTATATATTTGGTTTAATCCTTTATCCAAGTGTAAGCAAAGTTTGCGCCTGAACTATTTTCAGGACTGGGGCAACTCATGGTAAAGGTGGTATAAGTTCTAATCACTTCCCTTAGTATTAGCATTATTCACATGATTATTATTATTATTATTTAGGCCTCCAAGGAGTCAAAAGATTCATCGCGGGAGGTCCTTTCAAGGAAACACAAGTCTATCAAGACTCATCGTGGGAGGTCCCTCCTAGGAAACACAAAGTCTATCATACCACTCCTTAAACTATTGACCGTTCTTGCTCTCACCACTCTATCAGGCAATGCATTCCATGGTTCAACCACCCTCCATGCAAAGAAACCACTCCTCACCCTCTTGCTCACAGTTTTCTTTTGTAACTTTCAGGGATGGCCCTTGTCATCACTCTTTTCACGCTGTTCAACCAAGCGAAAGAACTCCCCAGTGTCAACTCGTAACCACCTCTCGACAGTTTAAAAGTCTCAATCATATCGCCCCTCCTTCTATCCATCAAACTCTGCAGTCCACATTCCCTCAGCCGATCCTCATAATTAACATTGTACAGTCCTGAAACTGTCTTTGTTATCTGCCTTTGTACCCTTTCCACAGTTAATTTATTCCCTTCAAATCCTGGGGACTAAATCTGAGTACAATAGTCTAAGTGTGGTCTGATCAGGGTCTTATACAATGGAATAACTCTTTTATCTCTGCAGGTCAGTATCCATCTCATTATTGCAGCAATCTTCTGTGTTACCTTCACCACCTTTGCAATATGTCCACTGAATTTCAAGTTTCTATCAATCATTAACCCCAGATCTCGTGTCCCCTATTTCCTCCAATAGAGTATGCAGTGTCCCAAAACTCAAGACCTTACATTTTGCTGCATTAAACCGACACCCCCATTCATTTGCCCATCTGTCTAGCTTATTAAAATTCTCTGATTTACTAATAACCCTTCCCAGCTTCACATCATCCACAAACTGAATGCCACTGACCATGTCATTGATATAAAGGTTAAACAATACAGGTTCCAGTACTGAGCCCTGTGGGACCCCACTTGTAACCTTCTGCCTCCTTGAAACTGCCCCACCATACACAACTCTCTGATACCTATCGGACAGCCAATCCTGAATCCAGATGACCAACCTGACATCCAAATCCATGTGCTGCAACTTCAATATCAGCTTATCATGTGGCACCCTGTCAAATGCCTTTGCTAAATCCAAGAAAATGGCAGGATATGCCTTTCTCTCATCTACTGCTCTTGTAACTTTATTATAAAAGGCTAGCATATTACTAAAACAAGAGTGGCCCCTCACAAATCCATGTTGACTCTCACAGATAACATTACCTTCATCTGCCCAATGTTGTATATGGTCCCTAACTAATTTCTGCAAGATCTTAACTACTGATGACACACAAACTGGTCTATAATTAGACACTTCCAGTCGGGTACTGCCCTTATGCAATGGCACTATTTTATCTTCCTTCCATTCCCTGGGCACCTTTCCCGTAGCCAGACTTTCATTGAAAAGCCAGGTTAGCACATTCTCTCAAAAC
Source organism: Typopeltis vanoorti (assembly GCF_054136105.1). NCBI lineage: Eukaryota > Metazoa > Arthropoda > Arachnida > Uropygi > Thelyphonidae > Typopeltis > Typopeltis vanoorti. The sequence continues at coordinate 144,633,921 of NC_143553.1, forward strand.
TAATGGTGAAATACCATCCAGTCTCACAGCTTTACTGACATCCAGAGTACTCAGTATTTGGAACATGCTCTCCTCCTACACCTCTAAACCTTGAACTTGCCCTATCCCTTTAGTATTAAAATTTCCTCCTCCAGGATGAAATATACCAATAAAGTGTTCATTGAACAATTCCACTATGTCCTCTGCATCAGTCACTCTATTCCCATTTTTATCCCACAATTTCATTCTTTCACAATCATTTCTCCTCCTACTGGTCACATAGCTAAAAAATTCCCTAGGATTTTCTTTGGATCTTAGGGCCAATCCCTTCTCATATTCCAGTTTCGCCTTCCTTACCATACTAGTCACTCTCCTGGCCTGTGTCTTATATTCTTCATGCATCTGCTCATCACCTGTCTCCTTATATCTCTTCCATAGCTCCATTTTCACATGCAGTTCCTGTTTAATATTGTTTGTCATCCACTTTACACCAAATTGTGTCCTCTTCTTCACTTGTGGAATACAGCTTACTATTGCTGCTAACAAATATTCCTTCACAATTTCCCAAGCACTAATGATATTCCGGCCTTCCAATTCCTCCCTCCATGAAACTTCCCCAAGTTGATGTCTAAGACTATTATAATCACCTGCCTTATAATTCCACATATGTTCCTGTCTCTTTGATACTCCTGCATGTCTATTCATCTTCCAAGTCAAAATAACATGGTCACTCTCTCCCACCAGTTGGAGAGATGTCATCTCAGTTATTATCAACTCTTCTGATGCTATGACCAAATCCAAAACTCTTGAACCTCTTGTTCCCTCTATTACATGTTGCCTAAGACATTTGTCCCTCAAGGATTCTAGAAATTCCATTCCCTTATTGCTACATGCATCTTCTTCTCCCCAATTTATACTGATGTAGTTAAAATCTTCCATAACAATCATTCTTCTTGCACTTGCCAAGCTCAACTGTCTAAATATCTCCTGGTCCCCACCCTCTGTGGTCCTTGGTCCCACTAAATATCCCATCTTGCCGATCTCTACCTCACACCATATGCTTCAAAATCATTAGTGTCACTGCCTTCCAAAGCCTCCACTCTCAGAGGACATAAGTCGTAACTTATCATAAGCAGTACTCCACCACCACGCTTTCCCTTCCTATCCTGCCGAAAAATGCTATACCCTGCTTCTTCTATTCCTGTTATTATATCCTCTTCTGTCAACCACGTCTCAGTGATCCCAATAATCTTTGGCCAGGCTGATGTTATCAGCACCACCAATTCCTCTCCTTTATTCCAGATACTCCCAGCATTAGTATTAACATGATTAATGATGATTAATATTATTTGTGACAGCCGTTTGCCTGGAATAGTCACTTCAGAGCATATGAATTGCAGAAGAGAATGTGACCTGAGGGTTATAAACATTACAAGATCTATAAATTAAAGGTGTCAAGAAATTATATTCTTAGTTTAATCTTTTATCCAAGATTATTGTAAGCAAAACACAGGGGCAACTCATATATATATATATATATAGGCTAATGACTTCACATCACTTGCCTTAGTATCCCATAATGCAAAGCATGTATCCTTACGGACATGTATAATGCTATGCACAAGCCCTGCTATAGAGAACAATGACAACTGAAAGAAAGATGCTGTCAATGCACTCCAGTAAGTTGGATTTGTGAAAGCTCACAAAGAAAATGTAGATGAATTGCTAAATTTGCACCATGAAGAGGTGAACAATCTTCTGGTATTGGATAAGCACAACAAAAAAAATAGGAGTCAAGTCTTAAAAGAAGGTTGAGACTCTGAGCACATTCACAATAAACACCATGTCTCAAACTTGTACTTTACTAACAGTGCATGATTCTTAAATGAACATGAATCAGACTTAATGAGATGTTCCAAGTTAAAAATGCATTGTACAAAGAGAAGATGAAGACTTCAACCCTGATATTCATTAGAAAACTTTCTATGGTGCAATCTTCAGACTTCATACAAATTCAAATGATGTGGAAAATGCTAAAAAGAATCTTCCACATCACTTCAAAAGCTACTGACCACATGAATTCCTATCCTTATGTAAACTCTACTATGCATTATACATTTCTCATTTTACATAGTAATTTCCAGTAGCATATTCTCTAAATATGAGACTCGAGTATATTTACTTAATTAAGAAGCGAATATGTATAAGTATATTATGGAAGCTTGCTTCCCAATAGTAGAGACACAAGCAAAACCATGTAACCTACTGGGAGGTAGGTTGGTGAAGTCACTTGAAGTGATGTCACTCTGGCAACCAATACATTGCCGCAGAGAAGACTAGAAACCATTATGCAGATTTTTTTTATATATATATATATTTTTACTGAAGTTGCTTCAGGTTATTTTTTTTTTCATGCTTTTTCTTAGTAGAGTTTCTTGAAGTGAGTTTGTTGTAACATTATTTTTACTGTGTTCTTATTTGTTGTTGGGGTATATTTATTTTTCTGGATTTTTCATTTTTTACAGTTTGTGTCTGTGTTGTATTAGGAATTGTACTTTATTTTTTATGATAAATGTAGTATATACAGTGTGCCCATTAAGTAAAAGTAAAATGGGTTTGTGGCACAAACCACAAACCAATCTTCTTCCTGTACATATCTCTTTCTAAGATTAATTGGACCATTTCCTTACTGACACCAAGCTGTACAGCAAGTAGCCTAGTGGTTATTCGTCTGTCATGGACAACAATTTCCCTAGCTTTCCCCATATTTTCATTTGTCCATGTAGAAACTGGCCATCCACAGCGTGGTACATCCTCCAGGGGGCTCCTTCATCTCTTGAAACGTTGAAAACCAACAGAACACCTGTGCATGGATCAGACAGTGATCATCATAAACTTTTTTTAGGCCTTGGTACACTTCTGCATCAGTTTTTCCTAATTTACAGTAAAATTTTATCACAGCTCTTTGCTCAATGATGCAACTTCTGACACACTCCACTCACACACTCTAACTTCGATGGTTGCCACACGAAAGCTGCTGTATCACCTGACTCAAAATTTGCACCTGTGATTACAACACATTCTAGCAGTCAAAACTATAAACATGTTTGTTACTTTTATTCAAAAGGCTGTCCTGTAAAAAATCAATCTCATCACTTAAACACACTGTGTATGTTGGTGTGTTTTTGAGGTGGGGAATGTGGGTGTATTTTATAAGATGGGGTCCTGTGGGTGTGTTTTTTTGTGAGTTGGGGGAAGGGTTAGTAGACGGGTTTTTTGAAGGAGCGGAATGGGTGGGTGGGTGTTTTTTGAAGTGGGGAAGATAAGTGAGTTTTTTTTAAGGTGATGGGCAAAGTAAGCATACATTAGTCTACCTCACGATGGCCAGGCCAGAGGTGTTTGATGACTGCATTTCAGATACTGGATTTTTTTAAATTTCTTATATAATGAAACCTGTGGGATATTTGTTATTACAGAATCACATGTATATCACAGTAAAAAATTGATTTATAATTCAGATATTTCGTCTTACATATTGTTCACAGTGTGGACAAGTGAACAACAATAACAAATTTAAATAAAATAAAATACAGCACAAGTTACATTGGAATCCCCCCCCCTCTCTCTCTCTATGTGTGTACACAGAAAATATATATGTATATATATATATATATATATGATGTGGGCATTAGTTATTAATTATTAGGCTGAAAATAAAATTAAACTGGATAATTTTGAGTTAAAAAAAAAACAAACAAACTTGAGAACACAATCATTTAATAGAGTTAAGGATGACAATTTCCACACTTTGGGAATGGTTAATCATTACAATTGAAGTTAGGTTGATGAAGTAAGGCTTCGGCATTTTCCTTGTATAAACATTCATGTTTATACATGCAATGCATCTGCGTGACAGTTTGGCATATTCCTATTGGATCCTGTGGCTGGTATTTTCAATCTCTGGTTGAGTAAAGCCAAATTTGTGAGGTTTGATGAGCCAGATGTGGTCTTGATATTCAGAGATCATTGTTGACAGATCTTGTTGTTTGTTCGTAGTAAGACAAGTTACATGAACATGGCACTTTGCGAATTTGATGGGATTGTAGGTAGCAATGAGTTTATATTTTCTCATAATTTTTGCTACTCATTCAGAGATGCCTTTAATATATGGTATAGGAGTCCTGTGGACTTCTTGTCTAGGTTGCTGTATAGGAGAGTGGTTAATTATTTTCTTATTGGATTGTCTCTATTTAGTAGGGCTGTTTGCTTGATAGTTTCCAATTCTTATTTAAATGATCCTTTGGAGGAACAAGTCTTGTGTGCTCAAGATACTAGGGATTTAATGATGTCATATTTTTGAGATGGATAGCAGGCTGATGTACTGTGTATATAGCGACCTGTAAAAGCTGGTTTTCGGTAGACTGATGTGGAAATGGATCCATCTCGTTTCCACTGGATGTGTACATATAGAAAAGAGATTCTTTTTGATAATTCTTTCCCTATGGTGAACTTAATACAAGGATGTAGGATGTTGATTTTCTGTAGAAATGAAAGGAGTTCTGGTTCTGTGCGACTCCAGACTGCAAAGATATCATGTACTGCAGCCAGATTGATGGTTTTTCGAGTTAAGAAAGAAGATTCTTTCTTCCAAGCATTCAAGATTTTGTACAAGTGTTGGTTAGGTTAGGTGAACAGTGGCAAGCTCATTGCCATTCCTTCCACTTGTTTGCATACTTTATCCTTCCAAGCAAAGTAACCAGATGTGATTGTAAATTTGAATAAGCCCACTGTCTGATGGAAATTTTGGGGCTAGAATTTCTATTGTCTCAAGATGAGATATTTGTAAAGAGAGAGAGAGAGAAATATCAAAGCTCACTATCATGTCTGTAGAAGTCAGCTTTATGTCTTTTATTCTTGCAAGAATTCTGTGGAATTTTTTAATGCTGAAGCTGAGTGGCCAATGAGGGGGACAGAGGAGGTTAAACAGAAATGTTGAGATTTTATACATGGGACTTCTTATAGAATCCACAACAGGTCTAAGCAGACAATAGTTTTTATGTCATTTTGGTGTGCTGTATATTCTAAGGGGGTCTTGCATGGTATGTGCTGAGCCTTTTGATGATTTCTCAATCGATGGATGTTGTTTTGTCCAATAACTTGTTGAGTTTATTCAGAGGATCCAAATTAAGCTGGGAGTAAGTATTTTGATCATGAAATAGTAATTTAATTTTTCGTTCATAAGATTTGAAGTCTAAAACTACAGATTTTTTGGTGTTTCCTTTGTAGGCTTTGGTGATAACTATATTATTATTGTGTTTTAAGAACTTCGGTGCTTTTAGTTCTGACAATGAAATATTCAACTCTGATGATGGTGCATCATAGATCACAATGCATCACAGATACATTGCACATTAACAGAAACAGTTAAATTCCTTACTATTGTTCACTGTCCACACTGATGATGTTTTACGATATGTAAGATGAAATATCTGAATAATAAATCAATGTTTTACTGTAGTACACACATGATTCTATAATAATTGGTTTTTTGAAGTTTTTGAATATTTTTTGTTTCTTTTGATTTGTTCATTTCACTGACTTCAAATGGCCATGTTAGCTCTCTGAAGGTCTGTAGCCCTCAGAGGGCTAACCTAACTATTTAAGTAGATTTCAAGATTTAGTGTTTTTGGTTCATGTGAAGTCAGTTATGCAGTGTTATGTTTTCCGTTCTTTCTTTCTTTTTTATTTATTTATTTTTTTTAATTTTTGTGGTTTCAAAATGACCATGAGTTTTTCTGGACTGATATTTCTATTAACAGAAATGTTTTGCTGAGTTTCCCTCCCAAGATGTTATCCTCTTTCTGCACTGAATTTATTTTTTAACAACTAATTAATATTTCCACATCAAGGAAAATACTCCATTGTATTAACAAGAATTGGATGTCAAGTTCTGTTACTGGAAGTGAAGTGCTAAACTTCTCTTCCCAAATGTTACATTATTTCTGTATTGAATTTGTTTTTTAACAAATAACTAATATTTCAACATCAAGGTAAATGCTACAGTGCACATTTAACAGAAACCGAATGTCAAGTTCCAAAGTATTTCTGCAAGTGAAGAAATACTACCAGCAAGATCTTCATCAGTGACTGTATTCAAGTTGATAAAAATCACTGTAAGAAAAGAATTTACAAAATGGAATATAATTTGTTAGTTTTTATTGTACATCAGCAAGTATAATGATAAGTTTTTCCAATTTCATTTTCAAGTTTTGATTACTGGAATTTGCTTCATGTAAACATGCAAAGCATAATTCAAAATAAACTTAGGGAAATTACTATTTCTTTGCTGCAAGAAAAAATATACTATCTATAAAAATATATTCAAAGTTAGTGAATGATTGCCCATGTTTCCTGTATTGGTTTTTTCATGTTTTTGGGTGTTGGGGTGATGAGTTATTTGTTTCGCTTTTAAATTATCAGGTCATCTCTCAAGGGCCACATTCTGTACATTCTTCTGTTTTTCTTCTCATGATCACAGCCATTGACGTTGATGGCACTGGTGGTATTTCCTCTCTTTCTGTTCCCTGTGCTGGAATTCCCCTTGATGTGGAAGGTATTGCTTCCATTTATTCCATTTCATCTTGTTATGCTGCTTTCCTTGACATGTCTTATTACTGTAAATCTTGATATGTTAACTGTTGTCTTACTTTCTTTATAAATGATTATAGTGTTACAGGTAATTTTAGGTTTTTTTTCCTGTTTCATTGAGTTTATTTTTGTTGTGTGGATTTTTTTTTTTACTGATGTCATGCTGTTTTTATTATTGCTTTACATGTAATGTAATATGTGGCATTTTTTTGTTGTTTTTACATGGTTTGCTTCTTTTTTGAAATTCAATATTTTAAAAATTATTGCAATGATTTCTAGTCTTCTGCATGACAGCACAGTGGTCTTAGTGTTCTGTGTCGTGACATGCTGATTACTCATATGACATTGCTTCCAGTGACTTCATCAATGTACCCACCCGCTAGGTCACTGGTTAAATCCTGGCTATTGGAAAGCAGGCTAAAATCATATAGTTATGCCAGCTAATCTTACTCTTAACTTATAAAACTGTAACATACGCTACTTCCTCTATGACTTGAGGAAGCAGCATACGTATGTTAGTATGTAATGTAAAAGTTTTATGTGTCTTCTTATCACTGGAAGCAACAGCACCCTTACTCTGAATTTTACCTGACATTATCTCTTCTCATCTTCCTTTTACCCTCTTTTACCTTGCGGTGTCAAGGGTTTATTAATCATCAGACCTCAAACCGTTCACAGGATAAGGTGGTCAGCTCTACACCCTGGTGTATCCTATGTCCTGTAGTGATGAGTTCTCAAGACCGGTTTGCCTGCTTTGCGGGATGAAAAACCTCAGGATAAACTGGGGAAAACTCTACTGTCCATGCCCAAGACGACTAACTTGGCTATGATTGAGGAAGATACTTCAGCTCCTCACGTCACTGACGGAAATCGAACCTATGACACTCCTTCCCCAGGCATGTTGCAAAGTGCACATGCCACTAGGCTAACTGCACAGACACCTGGCATTATTAACAACAATAAAATAAAAGCACTAAAAGTGTTACTATTAAAACTTCAGGGCACGAAAAAACTCACTACGCGGTTGTTTTATACTGCTGTGCTGATGGGCAAAATTGCCGCCACTATTGATTTTTAAAAGGAAGATGCTACCCAAAGAAAAACTGCTTAAAGGAGTGTTTGTACATGTTCACGCAAAAGGCTGGATAGATGGAGGAGGAATGAAGTTATGGATAGATAAAATTTGGTCTAGGCATCCTGGTGGACTGTTGAAGAAGCCTGCCATGCTAGTATGGGATCAGTTTCGTTCTCACAGAACAGACGATGTTACAAATAAACTCAAGGAATTGAAAACTCAGTTAGCTGTAATTCCAGGAGGTCTAACTAGGCAGCTTCAACCTTTAGATGTCTGTATTAATAAACCATTTAAGGGATTTATGAAGGAGAAGTGGAACAGCTGGATGCATTCTTCAGATTTTGAGATTACGCCATCAGGAAGAAGCCTAGCATTTCGCAAGTTGTGAGTGGGTCAAAGCTTCATGGGATGTTGTGAAAACTGAGACAGTGGTTAACTCATTTAAGAAGTGTGGAATTAATAATACACTGGATGGTACAGAGGACAATTTGTTGTATGAGGACTCAGATTTTGATTTAGAAGAGGTTTAAAGTGTCTCTTCATTTAGCTCTGGAGATGAATTTCTGGGTTTTGACAATTAAAAGGTGGGTACTCTTTCCTAGTTAGATTAGGTATTAGTTGCAAGTAGGCCTATTTATTACTTTATATTTGAAAGACTGTAAATTCATTATAATATTCAGTGATAAAGTTTTTTTCCTAAAAAATGTGTACAAAAAAGGGGGGTGCATCCTATATGCTGGCAAATACAGTAATTCCTTAGCCCACAAACTCACCAGATTTAAATCCCATTGAGATTTTTGTGGAGAATTATGAAGAAGCATCTTCGAGAAATTGCCCCAAGAGACAAAAATGAACTTGTTTCTAGTCTGCAGACCATATGGGCATGTTTTGATAAAAAAAAAAGAGACTGTAAACTGCTAGTAAATAATATGCCCAACCATTCACAAATGGTCACAAAAGCTAAGGGGATGAAACAAAGTACTAATTATCATGTTATATCCCTCTGACTGTAATTTTTGCATTATTCTAATATTATGAACCATGTTAAAAATATTATTCTCATTTTTTTTTTACGTTACTAGTTATTTACTGAGTTATCATTACATTATCATTTGCATATCACCACGTTACATTACATCTCATTCATTTAAATTTTCTTTCAAAACAATAAAATTGTAAAACAATGACATCCTATGTATAACCCAAGAGCATGAGCTCATCTGGGATACAAGAAGTGTAACAATTACACAACATAAATAGTATACAAAATATTGACAATATATTTAAAGAATAATGTGTGTGTGTGTGTGTGTGTGTGTGTGTGTGTGTGTGTGTGTGTGTGTGTGTTACTCATATGTACATGTGGAATAAGAACAATACAGTTCAGTAATTAAAAAAAAAAATTATAATAGTACACAAAGATATCGACAATATAGACAGAGAATAATATATATATTTATATTACACATATGTACACATGGAATAAGAACAATGCAGTTCAGTAATTACTTGAATATTTTATATTGGTTAATTTCTCTTGGTATAAATTGGTTAATTACTTTTTATACAATTATTCTAAACAAGTTTTCAATATTTTTATAAAAATTTAGATATTGTCTAATCAGATTTCCATTTGTGTTCCATTCGTATTAAGAGAGGCAAGCTGTTGAAAATTTTTGGAGCCAAACAGATATAGTGCTTGTGTATTATTTCTTTTTGTGCTTTAGTGATAAATATTTTAACCTGGCGTTAGTAAGGTGGGTGTCACAGTTATTTCTTTCTATATCTTTGGGGTCTGTGACACCCCACCTTACTAACGCCAGGTTAAGCCTGATTTTTCTACAGAAGTAAGTATCTTTTTATCTTTTCTAATACTTATGTACTGGTTATCAGTGTTTAGGAAAAATAGCATCCTGTAAATATACAGTTGTTTAAGAGGAAGGATATTTAATACAGTATATTTAGCATTCACTGTAGTGTCTCTATACTTAGTTGGTTAAAATGTGCATTCATTTATTTTGTAAAGAGATTAATGGTGACAGTGTGGTGTAATATGTTCCTCTCCAGCTTAGTATACCATACTGTATAACAGTTTGTATCTAGGTGAAATATAATTATTATTATTATTATTATTTGACACCTCCAGGGAGTCCAAAGACTCATCGAGGGAGAGTGTGCCAACAGCATCGAACAATTGAACCCTTCCAACTACTAACCGAGCTCAAACTTGCTTAACTTTTTGCATGAGCCATTAGTAGCAGAGGCTCTACCAATTGACCAACTTTTGTCAAAATTAAGAATCTCAAGATAGCATAAATCTTACTTTGTTGCATACTTCTGTAATATGTGGTTTCCAGCTTGAGTTGCTGTCTAGTTTGCACCACAAGAAATGTAACAATTACACAGCATAAATTGTAACAAAATATTGATAATATATTCAAAGAATAATATGTGTGTGTGTGTGTGAGTGTGCACTACTCATATGTACATGTGGAATAAGAACAATGCAGTTCAGTAATTCAAAAAATGATAATAGTACACAAAGATAATAGCATCCTGTAAATATATAGTTGTCTAAGTGGAAGGATATTTAATATGGTATATTTAGCATTCACTGTAGTGTCTCTATACTTAATGTTAGTTAAAATGCGCATTAATTTATTTTGTAAAGAGATTAATGATATCAGTGTGGTGTGATATGTTCCTACCTAACTTAGTATACAGTACTGCATAACAGTTTGTATTCAGGTGAAACATAATGTTCTTAACATTGTCAGAATTAAGAATCTCTTTAAGAAGACTCAAGATAGCATAAATCTTACTTTGTTGCATGCTTCTGTAATATGTGGTTTCCAGCTTAAGTTGCTGTCTAGTTTGCACCTGTTTCCTTAGAGTATGACAGTAGCGTATTGTATTTCAGTATCTAATATGTTAATAAATTTGCAGTAAGCATCATCAACATTGGTTTCAGATTGTATTTTTTCCCAGGATATGGTACTTAATTTATGTTTTAGCACACTGTAGTTTATTCTAGGATACTGGACACTGACATCTTTTGTCTCTGTAGATGCTGACTATAGATGGATTCTTACTATTGGAAAGTAATCTGTGATTGACTGTTTTAACACTGCTGTCCTGACTTGAGTTGGACTTTGTGTTTTTACAAACACATGATCCAAACATGAACTACATGGTTTTACTTTTACATAGTTATATAATCTACAAAGTACATAGATTTAGATTATGCTAATTCATATTTGGTAATAATTATTTTCTATGCAATAAATTAGAACTGCAAATCGTTCAACACATTTTCTTCGATTATTCAAATTTTTTGATTCAGAGGTATACATTTGATAAAAAGCTAAGTAAAGCTCTGAAGGTAACTTAAAAGACAACAAACTGAGTTAAGGCCAAATAGAGTTTGTCAGGATTAGATTTTCACTTTAAGACAAATAGCTGAGAAATCATGGAAATATAACAAGGATCTGTATTTTAGTTTTGTAGATCAAGAAAAGACATATGACAACATGTCAAGAGAAAAGATGTTTAAAATGCTGCTTAAAATGTGGTGTCAAATCTCCCTCCAGTTGGTGAGAGTGACCATGAAGTTTTTATTTACATAGGTTTATTTACCTAGTGGTTGCCAGTCATGTGAGGACTTCTGTGAGAAAAGGGTATATGTGGATAAGGATCTGAAATTAGAGGGCACATTGTCAAAATTGTGAGGACAACATAACAAATTTTTTGCAATGATGTGGAGGACAATGACTTGTAGCAGTAAGGAGATTCTGGTTCAACTGTACAAGGCTCTGATTAGGCCACATATGAACTACTGTGCACAGATTTGGTCACCTGATTTTCAAAAGGATGAAGAGAGAATGGAAAAAGTCCAGAGGTGATTGACTAAGTAGTTTCTGGTCTCTGGATTGTTGAGTATGAAGAGAGATTAAGAAGATGAAATTTACAGTCTAATAGAGTGATATGATATGATATGATAGAGATACAAGTTGGTAAGGGGTTGTCATATGATTAATGTTGAGGTTTTTCCTAAAATGGTAGAAGATAGGGAGAAAGCAAGAGGTCATCCCTGGTAGCTGTATAAGGAGAGTTGTATTTAAAACATGATATGATGAGCTGTGTATGACATGTATGACAAAGAGACCTCTCAGTCCTAGAGTCTTAGGATAATAATAATAATAATAAATCAGACATTCTGTTGAGCAGAATTGAAGGAGGTGAGCATTATCTGCACTGTTATTTATAATCGACATCAATTCCATTATAAAAGAAAGTGACATTAAACCTATCAAAATTAGATATATAAATCTCAGCTTTTTTTTACTTTATACAGATGATGCCATACTCCTAAATAAATCCAGTAGAAGTCTGCAGAATTCCCTGTCTAAATTGATTAACTGCTGTAATAAATGTAGCAAGAAAATCAGCAATAAAAAAAGACAATGAAAATAGAGAAAAACACTGAAAATTCTAAATAGAGAACTTACACAAAACAGGTAAAACATTTCAACTATTACGCACAATTTATGGAAACACAAATTATCAAAGCAAGTATAACTAAATAAATTTATATGGAATTATAGTTCAACACATTGACAGAAATTAGTTAAAACACTAAAGTAGCTGTATACCAGACAGTGTTTAAATAATTTTAACTTACAGATCTGAATGCTGAGTTTGAAATAAAACTCTTGATCAAAGACTGTGCACAGATTTGGATGTCTCATATCTCATACAGATATGAGGGCAGAGTTAGTTCTGAGAAAAATTAGAAGAGTGAATGATTACATCAATAGCAGTATTATATTAAAAATGAAGATATTAGGAAAGCACTTGACACAGCATTTTGTAATGTGTTGGCAGAGGAAATCTCAGATGGTATGGTCACTTAAACATAATAGGAGAAGAAAGGTTAACAAAACAAGCATTTTTTTTTTGCCAGGAGAGCAGCAAAAAGACCTAGAGGAAGATCAAGATCTAGGAGGATTGATACAGTAAGATGTGCCTTAGAAGATGAAAATATAAGACATACATATTGGTAATGACATAATCTTCTAAGTCCATGCTCTAAGGATGCATATCAGGAATTTGATGATTTGTACTAAATAAATATTTTAATTAAGCAATATATTAAATATTATAAATTAAAAATTGTAAAATGTTTACTTAAAGCTGATAAAGGCATAAGAAACATTTATACTTTTTTACAAAGTACAGAGAAATAGAGAACACATACAGTTAACAGAGAACAATGATTTAATGGGCAGAACAGTGAAGTGGTCTCCTGTGATGAATACGAGAATTTAATAAGCATAGCAAAGTAATAACAATATTTTATTTTTAATACTAACAGTATCTGGAAATACAATTATAAAATCAACCCTGTATCTTTATTAATTTGATTGATCAAAAGCCTTTTCTTTCACATATAAAGAATTAGTAAAACTTATACATGCAAAACAAATAATTTCTCATCTATTTGCAATATATATATATATATACTTTAAAAATCGTTGAAATATTAATAATCTTCAAAAAATGTGAAAAGTTTACTTTTATCATGCAAAACAGCTCATAAATTTATTTAGCAATGCAAAGAAAAAATATAATGTATCATTTAATTGAAAAGCTCATAGAAAGATTGGTTAACTCATTGCATGTAAGTAAGAGAACTTTTTTTTTCCTCCTGGACTCAGGTTTTTATTCCTACAAAGCAGGCAAAACTGGCCAGAGAACACCATGCAATTAAGAGATTAAAAAAACAGTATAGCATACTGTCGAGTGGTCTGCAACATATTCTGGAACTCTATAATGTTGTGACAATAATAATAGTCACAACATTATAGAGTTGTGACAATAATAATAATAATAATGATGATAAGCTATACCTTACATACTTACAATAATTGTATGAGTTAAGGAAATAATTACATAAAGTTTATTAAACTTTTCCTAATCTTTTTACACTAAGGCAAAAGACAATAGCATGATGCATTATCAGTTTCTAACAATGAATGAGATTACTTTCTGAAATCAATGTTTTTATCTTTGGAATCCGTATTTTGCGTGTGTGTGTGTGTGTCAGAGAGAGAGAGGGAGTTAATCCGTAGAAGATATGGTAAGAAATGAATCATTCTGATTAATATTTTATCATAATATATTATTATATAACTTATTTAAGTTAAGGGATATTACATCCCATATTGTTTCTTAGCCGAATAAGAAACTCAAAGAGTTTTATGCCGAATATAGAAACTATATTAAGTTTGGCGATTCCAAGCGTAAGCAAATACCTGGATAGTGCACCTGACCCATTTGGTAGTGCAAACTGAGGAAACTCATAGTAAGGGTGGAGCAAGTTCCGATCACTATTCTTGGTATTTACCCATAATTATATATTATTATATAACATTTATCAGGTAGCTTTATTACAACAGAAACTTAGACACACAAAATATTTAGTAACATTAGTAAACCGATAATCACTATGGCTACACCAGGATTTTTTTTAAGGAGCAGTGGGATTAGAGTTAAGATTTTTTTTTTTTTTTTTGCAATATTGGTATATCATATCCCGTGTGTACTATTTAGTATATCAACACTGTTGTGCGAGATATGCACTCTATACCACAGCTACCGCTATGAATATAAAATGTGATATTTTGAACTTGTAAGAATTTAAGAAATTGTCGTAGCGCATTATGCAACCTTGCTCCAATCCAGCGAATACATATTTACAACGCAAACAAAATTCTGGAATTCTTCGAAGAATATAAAGATGGCATTAAAACTGTATGTAGCTACACTCATCTTATTTACCAGACGATAAAATCATGTCGTTTATCAGAAATAGTTTTGCTGAGTGATATTTATTGTATGAAATCAACCAAATTGCCAGCAAAGGTTGGTCAATTGGTGGAGCCTCTGCTACTAATGGCTCGCAAAAAAAAAAAAAGTTAAGCAAGTTTGAGCGCGGTTAGTAGTTGGAAGGGTTTAAATTGTCGATGCTGTTGGCACACTCTCCCTCGATGAGTCTTTGGACTCTCTGGAGGTGTCATATAATAATATTTCATTGTGTGTGAATACACACACATGCGATATATGCATACGCTTCTGAAGGTTTTTGTGTCTTTAATGCAATTTTATAATAGGCAAGGTAAGTTCAACATGCCTAATTAACTACAATTAATTAAACCACAAAATTACCTTGTATAAGAAGCCACCCATTTCGGAAATTCCAACCTTTGATCCTTTTTTAAAGCACGCTAAATAGTCCTTGGTGAGCACGAAGAACCTTTCCTTCCAGCGACTGAAAAATCTGTCTCTCTGCTGCCATAGCAACCCTTTCTTCAAGGTCACTGACTCAAGAGGGGACTCCCTCAAGTCAGTCTGCGATGATATCATTCTGATGACCGATGATAGCTGCCTGAGTGCATTGTCACATCTGTAAATACAAAATATTGCAAAATATCTGTTGTTTTACTAATTAAAATATGATTTTGTTTCGCTCACTGAATAAGTAGGTTAAGAAGCCTTCGAAGTGGGAAGAAATTATGTATCACTTAGCTTAAAAGAAAGTTTCACGATAGCTTACAAAAGGGTTACTTTACGCGAATACTATACTAAAGAGTGAAACTCAAGCAAGGTGAGTCAAAATGCTCAAGGCTAACAAGCATTAGAAACACACCCTCGTATCTTAAAATACTCTACAAACGCAAAGCGTCTATGTTAGTAAACAAATTACAGTAAACATAAGCGATTACAACGTATTCAGCAGACAGTTAGTAACCCTTAAAAAATTCATTGTAATAATCCGCACAGACACAATTATCGTAAGGGAATGAATACGAATAACATATAAAACATATGAGGAATAAAATAAAAATAATTTCAAACCTATTTTAGTGCTTCTGTTGCTCAAGGACAACTAACTAGTCAAATGCATTTCCTTCACACCGCACCAGCCATGACAAAGCTACACTTGGTGGCGGTATTGGAACGCTGCGGGAGCCGCTTCCCTTGGCGTTAATGTGACGGTATGCCATTTAAATCCATCTTCAGAACAGTCGGACATTACAGCTCTCAGTTATCGTTTACTCTCACAGTAAAACCTGACTTCCGATACGAAAACAACTCAACCAAAGTTAGCACTTATAATAATCAACCGACATAAAGAGCAACGTTAAAAATCTACGCTCACAAACGCTTCCTCTTCTTACCATTCCGTCTCTTACAAAGCTGCTCCGAACACTGGGTAACCCGTAACGTACGCGCACGACGAGATGTGCGCATCGGTTCGGGCAGGAAACCTAGCGTTCCCCTGCGAGCGTGGAAGTGGGAACGGTTTCCTGTGTCGGGAAGTGTCTCCCGTTTGAAGATGCAGAATACTAATAAATCAGTCAATTTTCTTTCGTCCTGTTCTATGTGAGACAACAATACGTCCTATTTGTTCCACCAGTCAACGGTGAACATCAAAGTCAACTCATTACGTAAGTTGTTTTGGAGACAAACTGTAATCAAATACAGTAAGAACTTTTCGATGGTGTGATGGCTAATGAAGCAAATACCTAATATTTTTGCGAAGTAGAGGTAATGAGTAATATAAATTCAAAGCTTTTATGAATATAGAAAACCTATACGATATATACACACTTGAATGCTTCTTAATTATTCATACAATGTTATACAATTATTCGTTCAAGTGTCGGGTCCAAAAATAATAAAACATACTGATTTTTTTAAAAATTCTGTTTATGTAAATTAGCAGTGCATAATGATGTATGATAAAGGTTTATCTACATTCCGTTCACTAACACGATGTAATTCTTGGTTACATTAATTGATATTAGAATTTATTTTTATTTATTCCTTATTGATTTGATCAAACTATTTATTAAAAAAAATTTTTTTTTGAAATTTACGACTGACCCAAGAAGAAGCATTTCATTGGCTACTGGTAAATATAGGTTATTCACAATTACAAGCAATTTAGATATTTACAGGATGTTTATTCTGACATTAGTTTTTCTCAAATCGCATACCCATTTTATGGATCATTCAATGAAACGTAATTGTTTCGTTCATGCATTTAGAAAATATCATAATTTGGAGTCGGTAGGGGTAAAAACCTATATTTTCATACATGGCGTTGATAATTAGCAAAACCAATATGTCGCTTGCGAGAACAGATACCACACTTCAAACTTCTCGTTGAATTGGCTAAATCAACTGCACCTCCAGTATTGAAATGATCCGATTGAATTATATTAGGTATTATCATCAAAATCATTATCAGTATGTATTATCATTAAAATTCGTAACCACACGCATCTACAGACATAGGACACTCCTGGAATAAGGATTGACCGACCTATTCGGTGGGATTTTTGGTTTCGAATGCCTGCAAGGTGAAGTGTGGATCTACTTGTGAGCGTGAATCAGGAATTATCATCAAAGAAACTAAAAACTGATTCACAATGCAAACTTTCGTTTGTTTTTGCTTCGTTTGAAAAAGCGGATTTTTAGTTATTGATTTTAAATGGCATCGTCTACTTTGCAAAGGAAAGAAAAAAGATATTTCCCGATTCAGAATCATAATTAAATTATATATTCTTCAACATATTTATATTGTAACCAAATTCTTTTTAAATAAAATCCAGGAAATAATAACCTGCCTGAATAGAACATTATATAAAAAAAGTACACATAAACTACATATCTAATACCATTTAGTTAATTTATAATTAACTAAACGGTATTAGATATAATAATATAAGATGCAATATTACTTGTATATTTCATAATAATATCCTCTAACACTTTTTATTTCTCGCAGGGAGCAGGCAGAACTCTTTTAGCCAAACTTTAAGAAATCGGTCGACAGCCGGTCTCCACCATTAGCTATCACCGATAGCTGAACTCACGGCTGCCGATGATTTTAAAGACAACGGGGAGAGAGAGTATGGCAGACAACCGGCTGCTATCTCGTGATAGCATCACGTTGTCCGAAATAGTAAGTTTTGAATTCCGGGTTAAAAACACGAGTTTCCAGGAGGGGAAAAAATCCATTGAGAACCAGCTTTAAAAAAAAATCCTCTATCTAGTGACTACAATCGAAATCATAATGGTGTTTCCTCTGGTGGCCTAGCAGTATATGGACCCGGGAACGTTGCCACAAGGCGACGCATTTTGTTAATAATATTACGCTGTCTTTTTATTGGCTTCAAATGTTATGTGTAATCTATAGGTTGTCAAACAGAAAAGTATGTGGTTTGTTGATACTGATAGCTGAAGCTACCAAAATTAATGGTTAAGCTTGACAACTCAGAGGTCGTATTATTTGGAGTGGGTAATTCAGAACGAAAAGCTGAGTGCTAGTAATGTATGGCTATCCTGATTATCGACCTTTTTCAAGTATGATTGGAAATTTCACGAAAACATAAAATACTGTGTTTAGTGAAGTAAAATATTTCAGTCGCATGTATGAGTAAATATTAGAAACATTTAAGGAATAATATTAATAATCTTTACTATTTTGCAGTGAAATTATTTCAGTAAAATTAGTGGCTTTACAGAAGTTGCAAGTGAAAACTTGCACATTTTATCGACAGTAAAAATAAATGTATTTTTAAATTACTAATCTGGGTGGGAAAAACCTGCTTGTGAAATGCATTGAACAGTTGAAAGGAAATGACGCGTGGTATTATTTATTTTAGAATGTAGCAACTTGAGTATCTTAAATACACAACAAAATGTCAAGTTATGGCCTGATAATACAGTACTGATGTGATTATATTGACAGATCCTATCAACCTATTGTAGAGTGATACGTTATACAAATTCACTTCTTCTAATTGTAGAACTGCTTCTAACAGAATAATGTTGAGATTATGGACAATACTTGAAGACATGCGTCAATGATTATTTGTGTAATTTTATCAACATTTAGCTTTGATTATTCGGGCTGATATTTTAGGAAGGATTATTACTTCACGTAAGGTTTGAGTCAAAGTATTCGCCAACAGCATATATTAGTATATATGCTGTTGGGAAACCTATGGCATAACTACATACTGAGAAATCCTGCAATAATAGGGATCGATAGTTTAATGCCAATACATGTGAGTCCTATGAAAACGGTAAAGATGTTCCTCCCTTTATCGTTTTCACAGAACTCGTATTTATTGAAGCGCTATAGGAGGGCCGAAGACATTGTAGTACTGAGAAAGACTAGAGGGGAGGGGAGTGATCCAATTAATTTTATTTGTGACATATAACATAAACTGGCCTGAGTTTACTGATTGAGATTTAAGTCTTCATTCAGACGAAGGCTTTGTCTTTAATTTGATTTACATCAGAAGACATTTGGTTGGGTGGTAGTAGTATTCGCTATCTATCGAACAATAAGTTAGCTATTTTTTTACAGTTCAATTGATGCAGTCTGTTTTACTGTAGCAAGCAAGGCTTAGTTTTACAGCCTATGCGATGGGGCGTACCAGTCCATTCATACTCTAAAAAACAAATAAAAAAAATTAGCTGTCGTTGTGTTGTTAATCACACTGTTCTACCGATATTAAAAATGGATTCCACTACCGTATCTTCAGGTTTTTTTTTTATTTTTTATTTTAAATACCATATCTGCCAAGTAAGGTTTGCAACTAATAATACCCCGTATAAGAGCTTAATAATGAATTACCAGATTTCCATTACTTTTTTTTTTTTTAAGAGAACATGAGTAATACAAAAATTAATGGGCTCGTTAACATTTTTAAACAATGTATTATTGTTTTCCTTCCACTACAGAAAATCGTCTGCGCTTTTCTATCTGCGATATTACAGAGTATATCTCTATTAAATTGCACAAAATCTCATTTGTTAGCTTTTGAATTATCTTGGATCCCAGCATACCTAGAACATTGTATGGAAACGAAAAAAATTAAATTAATTATAAGTTGATCCTTCGGTATTTACACTATTTGATGGGCACTCTTTTCAGGAAAAAAATTATTTATATACACGAATTGAGTTATCATGTGGTTTATTTTGAAAGTAATGTGATTAAATTTCAGATAAAAGAAAAACTTGGACAAACAGAAAACCCCCGTTTACAATCGAGTTAATGAGATTTTTGAATATTATAAGAAAGCCTATGAAAAGGTTCTTTCGGTAAAGGTTATGTTAATAATTCTTTTTTTTTTTTATAAAATAATCAAGTGTTCACTAGACCATTTCCCTCTTTTATTATGCCATTTTCTATTACAGTTTCATCACTATCGGAGTGGCTGAAGCTTAATTTCGTACGAATGTAAAATTTGATGTTAAAAACGGAACATTACCAACAAAACTATTGCATCTATTTGATGCAATAGTCTGATGTAATACTGCATCAGATAGATGCAATAGTTTTCAAATGGTATAAGCATCCCAAACTGGTTGGCCGATTGGTTTAGCGTATTGCCTCTCCAACCAACAAGCTGTGGGCTCGAATCCCGCCGGGAACATGGATGCTTGTGATCAGGTGGAAGAACACCACTAATTGGAGGTCTGAAGTGGCTTGAAAAAGTTCTTTATCATTGTCTCTAAAGCAGCATTTTCGGACTATGTAAAAAATAAATTACAACCTTAGTTGCTTCAGCCACGATTACAACCAAACCAAACACACACTATTCTAGACATTCCAACTGTAGAAATGCAAATTTTGTGACCTATAAAGGAGATCCAGCAGTTAGCTCAGAAATCATTCGTCCTGTATACTGAACAATGAATCTACGGAACAGGGCTTCAGAGGAGAATGATAATTGAATGTTGTTTGGGGGAGGGGGAAAGTGTACGTGTTGCTGCACAGCAATTAAGCATTCCCAAGTGTACTGTTAGCAGCACGGGGGAGAAACCTGATGTCCACAGATGGTTATTATTTGAGAAAATATGTACTCAATGCTATTTAAGCATTTCGGAGTCCACAGTTAGCATCGTGATAAATAAATGGATGTCCACAGTAAATAAATGAACATCGATCCCGCCATACGACTGAAAGCTCATTGAAAATACTGGGTAGCTTCCCGTCAGGTCCGAAAAAGAGTCCGTGTCTGAGGATGAAGGCAGCCACATGTTCCATAAAGTTCAGTAGCCAACAATTCCATAAATGTTTGCCTTAGACGACGATAGTCCATTAATGGACATGTTAAACACGATAATATATATATATGTATATATATATATATATATATATGTAGAAAGTATTTTACCTTGGGTATAATAAATGTTAAAGATACCAAGTTATTTTAAACCTGGTTTTACTCCATTTCTCAAGTAAGCAAACAGACAAACAAGTCAAGTTGACTTGCAGGCGCAAACTTGACTTGTTTGTCTGTTTGCTTACTTGGGAAATGGAGTAAAACCAGGTTTAAAATAACTTGGTATCTTTAACATTTATTATACCCAAGGTAAAATACTTTCTACATTTATATCTCCTCCTGAGATTTTTATTTAATAAAGTTAGAACACCTTATGGTAACTTGTTCTGGAAATACTTATAAGCTCTGTATTACTAAAATCTTAGTATTTCTAGCCTGGCTCCCACTGATGAGACCTCGATAGGGGTCGGAACTGGTGGGGGCCGGCTTTGAGAGGCTCTGCTTGGGGATAGGTTTTTGCCTGTCTCTGAGTAGGGCCACCGCTGAGATTATAGCTCTGGCTGGTGGTGGGGTGAGCCTGCCACTGGGTAGAGCCAACGCTAAGAAGTTCTTCTCGGTGACGGGGTGAGCCAGTCACTGAGTGGAACAACGCTGAGTTAGACGGTCTTTCGGCCACTATGGAGTGGTCTAGGGATTGTCCTAATTTTTAGAGAGGTCTTTACTTAAATACACCTCAATAAAGGTCGAAACCGGTCTGGGTAGTGGCCCCTTGCCTTTAATACAAAGCATCATACATCTCCTCCAGGAGATGTGCTTTGCATTAAGGGTAAATATTAAGATTAGTGATCAGAGCTTATTCTATTTTTACCATGAGTTGCCTTGGTCTTGCACTGCATGCAGGGTCAGCTAGACTTGCAACACTTGCAGGCGCAAACTTGACTTGTTTGTCTGTTTGCTTACTTGGGAAATGGAGTAAAGCCAGGTTTAAAATAACTTGGTATCTTTAACATATATATATATATATACACACACACATATATACATATGTATATATACATATACACACACACACACACACACATATATACATATGTATATATACATATACACACACACACACACACATATATATATATATATATATATATATATATATATATATATATATATATATATATATATATATATATATATATATATATGAGCCTCCGTAGCTCAGTCTATACTGACTACGGAGAAGCCCTTTGGTCGGAAAGACCTGGGCTCGATTCCCGTCAGTGACATGAGGAACCTTCTTCTGGTCTCTATTGACTAAAAGTATGTTAGCAGGTCTCATGGAGGTAGGAGCAAGGCAAACCGGCCCGTGAACACACGGGAAGATGGTATCCTTACGTCTTCTAACACGATAACACTCAAAATCACAAAGAAAAACTTCGATGCGTGGTTGAAGTTCAGCATGACATCGGAACATTGCAGTGGTCAGCACAGAGCTCCTACCTGAAACAGAATCAGCGGATGGATCCTCTTCATTATAGCTATTAAAGCATAATAATACGAACTTTCAGAAATTTGTAGAATGTCTTCGACGCAAAACTAAACCAGTTATTGGCCAAAGATGGGAGCAACACGTTATTAATTTCTATCGAAATTAATAATAATAATAATTATCATTTTTTTATATCTGCACGTGTACGGTGACTTTTGATAAGATAGTGTATTTGAATTCCGTATTCAGCAAACCTATCCCGTTTTACTTCTTCCCTCAAATAAACTTTCATCCAGGAACTACGAATTTGATTCAAAATATGAAAATACCCGAATTTTGAATTAACCTCTGAGGTTAATTCATAATTTATTTATTTCACAGTCCGCGTTAAAACAAATGTAATACTGTATATATATATATCATCATCATCAGTTGCATCAGTCTTGGGACTGGTAGCTCAGCAGCAATTTCCTCCATTCCGTTCTGTCATTGGCTTTCTTCTGAACCTCTTGGTAACTCCTCAAACCCGTACCGTCTTTGACTTGGTCGAGAAAGCTTTTCCTTGGTCTGTCTCTTCTTCTTTTCCCCTCTATTTTGCCTTCAGTTATTCTTTTCACAAGTCCATCATGTCGAAGTATATGTCCTATCCCTTGTAATTTTGATCGATTTAATTAGAGTTCTTGTTTCGTTTATCTCTCTCAGAACTTGTTGGTTTGATTTTTTTTTTCTGTCCATTTTATTTTGTTCATGCGGCGCAAGCACCACATTTCAAAAGCCTCCAATCTTCTTACATCTTCTCTGCCTAGAATCCAGGTTTCACATCCATACAGTGCAATTCTTCATATCAATGTCTTTACTAATTTTTTTTTTTTTCAATTGTAGGTTGAGGTTTCCTGTTAAAATGCTTTTCATCTTAGAGAATTGGGCTTTTGCATTGTTTATTCTTGATCTTATGTCTTCTCTTGTTCTGCCATCTTCTGTTATTATAGGCTTCCTAAATATTTAAAGCTTTTCAATTGTTTCCCGCTGATGTCTATATGCTCTACATTGATAGGGATTTTGCCTGTAACAATGATTTTAGTCTTATCTGTGTTGATTTTCATTTTATATTTTTCAAAGTTATTTAGTAATTCTAGCATTGTTTTTAACGTTCTTCTGTTTTTCTGCTACAAGGGCTATGTCATCAGCAAATCTTATACACATGACTTGCTCACCATTTATCTTTATGCTACTATTTATTTTATCTTTAGTTTCCTGAATGGCCTTTTCAATATATAAATTAAATAAAAGTGGTGAACGTATACATCCTTGTCTTACTCCACTCCTTATATTTATTATTTTATCCTTATCATTGATTTTAATCCGTCCATTTTGATTTTTATAAATTTGATAAATTATTTTCCTATCCCTCAAATCTATGCCGATATTAGTTAGACAATTTAGGAGTATTTGCTGGTTTACTCTATCAAACGCTTTCTCTAAATCAAGGAAGCAAATGTAAGTATTTTGACTAAGGTCTAATCTTCTCTTTATTATTGTTCTTAAACAGAGTATTGCCTCTCTTGTTTCTTTATTCTTTCTGAATCTAAATTAGTCTTCATCCAATAGACAATTTATTTTTGAATAAATTCTATTTTGAATAATTTTAGCAAAATTTTGCTAACATGTGGGATTAAAGCTATTGTTCTAAATTGGCTGCATTTGTTTGCATTATTCTTTTTTTGGTATTGGTATTATGGTTGATTTCATAAACTCCTTTGGTATTTCTCCTCTATCATAGATTTGGACTATTAATTGATAGAGTAAGGTTTTTGTCTCATCACCTAGATTTTGTAGCAGTTCTATAGGAATATTGTCTACACCTGGACTTTTTCCATTACTCATTTCGGACAGAGCTTTATCAAATTCTTGTATCTTTACCAGATCTGTAAAGATATACAAAATAAGAATAAGTCGAAAAGAATGGCGGCCAACTTCTGGATGGGAAAAGACACCTGAATGACCGATTTAAATCGCGTAATCGGCACGTCTCTTTCCTTCCTTCTCGCTATTCTCATGTAATTAGAGTTATCATTAACTTAACCTTTTTCAAAGTAGAAGAGAAAAAGTTTTAACGCATGAATGAAGTCGCCAAAGATTTCGAATAACACTGCTGTATATTCAGGCTTGGCTGTTCCATGTTCATCTTGTATGCAGTGAGAATAAACTAACAAGCAGCGTTTAACTTATGCTTTCTCTATGATTTGCGAAGAGGGCATTTTTCGCTTCCGCCAGTCTGCCAAAGTACCGCGATGCGTTTCGCACCGAGCCTGCAAACACCTGAGCAACAACAGTGGTTTTCTCTTGGGAGCCATAAATAGAACCACATCGTCAGTGTCTGAATACGTTTCACTGCCATGTTAGGCCTTACTCTATATCCGAATGGAGCAATCTGTGCTCATAGCGTCGTTTATGTCAGGGGCTGCGCATATTGGGAAAGAAAATTTAAGTTGGAAGAAATTTCGTAACGGATGCAGTTCTTGGATCCATACTTAGTTTTAAGGGAACGATTGATAAATACTAAAGAGAAGGAAAGTGGCGAATATATATTTTTTTTTAATTATATTTTTTATCAACATTTTTTTCCTCGCATTTTTCATGACTTGCAAAAATCAAAACGAGGCTAACTCTTTTGGGAGAAAAATAATTCACACTTTTATTTAAATTATTATTGTTATTATTTTATTTGTTTATTTTTTTTTCTAAATCATTACACGGGGAAATAGCTCGGTTTATTTTATTACAAACGTGGCATTTATTCTACAGTCGAGGACGACTGCAGAATAAATTTCTCGTTGAAAAAAATAAATAAAGGTGAGTGCTGATTGGAGTGGCTTTGCACAAGTGCCACCAAACTTGACTGTCTATAATATTATATTATAGACGATGGGTCGGCAACTTTTTCAGACTCACGGGCCACATTCAACATTTATTTTTAATAATCGGGCCACAAGCGTAGCACGAACAATGGATTCATTATGAATACTTTGCATCTTAAATATGTTTTGCTGAGCAATCAAGGAAGCTTGTAATTTATTAATTTGATTTTTTCAAGCTTCACAGTTGAAATCCTTGTATTGGCTTTCATGTTGATTCTCGTACTGGTGTCTGATGTTATATTCTTTCATAACATCAACACTTATGTTTTCATAACAGCATCATTAAACCTTCTTCCTTCATCTATAATTTTACATTTTCTTGAACATATTTTTGAAATTATTTTTAACAACTATATATCTGAAAATAATAGTTGATGTTATTAAATTATATTAAAAGACGGATCAGGGAACGCGACTGCAAAAGTGCGACAAAATCTCGATTGTCGTCGGCTGAAGTCGTATTTGTTATCCCCACTCCTGATGACTCACATGGTTGACTAGCGCCAAGTTGCACGAAGATATCACGAAGTATCGGAATAAAATTATTTTTAATTTATTATTCATATTATAAAATGTATTTTAAATAATTCAACATACAGGCCACATGCCATGTAAGTATGGTCAACTTTTATGAGTCGCCAAAAATGCACGTTTGGGTCGCCGGTTGCCGACCCCTGTTATAGACAATCAAGTTTCTCACAATTCACTAGGAGCAATCGGTTCCTTTCCAATTAACGTAAATGGTCAAGTAGCGTTAAAGTCATTCGATGATGGATGAGAACCATTTTCTATACGCAGCAGTCATCAAAAACATGAGCATGTGGTTTGGTCCCTATCACGAAAAAGACTTCGTGCCGCGAATGTTCTTGAACATTCGTGGAATATATTTCGCATATCTGGTACCAGTGAGAACCACTGGGAAAAGTAATGCATGCACGTATCGCTACCAGAACTACTGAAATGAGTTTGTTTTTCATCCTCCTCGCAGAACTTTAGTACTATTAAATATACTGAGCTAAAACACGCACGCACGCACACACACCTCTCTCCCCCTCCATCCTTTAATGTTATCGCTACCAAGTAGTGAACGTTCATTTTCAAAAATAAATATAATATTATATACGAGTCAACTTGGCTGTCATGTATAGAAAAAGATTAATTAATGTCGCACCAGCAGAAGTTACAGTTCGTATAATTAATTATTTAAATAATTTATTTATGAAATATACTATTAGATGCCAGATCTCAGATTTTAGTTCGGTTGGGTACTAAATATTTTTCAGCTTGCTTTTTCTCATTCAGTAAAAATTATTATATTTTCTTTTAACACGATATTCTGTAAATTTTATTATTTTACTTGGGGGGAGGGTAAATTTTATTATTTTACCTGGCGCCTACGGCCCCCCCCCCCCCCCCGAGTTCCGGGCTGGTAAGCCTGAGCCAAAAAACGTGACATAAAAACGTTTCAAATTTCGGCTTATCTTTTTATATACTGTATATATAGAGTAGATTGTTAATTAATAAAATAATAATTTAATGATATTATAGGGTAAGAAGCGATGTAGTAAAAAGGTAGTGTTAGATACAAGTTGAATGGACTGAAAGTTGTAATGAATATAAGAATTTAGCTATTTTTGATTGATAGGGGATTGGTCAGAGGCTCAACAAATTGCAGATTTTACTAAATGAAGCTTCACTTGTAGAAGTTATGCTACTTTGGCCAGATCAACGTTCGATTATGAGCTCAGGTTCGCTCACCTAGATTTTTAATGGGTGACAAGATAATCAATACGTGTGTGGAAAGAAATTGTATTCTGATAACTGATGAAAATCAGTTGGTTACTAGTGATTTGTTAAATTTATCTAACAGGACACAGAGAGGAAATTTAATTGGAGTTAGCTCAAGTTGTGCTTGGCTGAATTAGGCTTGGCTAGAGAGCATAATAAAAGTTAGTGAAGAGAGTCATTTAGTAGGGAATTATTATAGAACAAGGAGGTTTCTCGTTGCCTTCTTTGGCCAGTAGTAGTATTCTGTGTTCACGGTGGCCGATTTGTGTGTTTTGAGGGATTAACAATCCAAGTTTCTCGGAAAAAAGACTCCCATCTCCGTATGAGACCAAATAACTCACCCATCTATGACGCGAAGCGGTTCTGATAACGGTTTTTCGCGTCCTAGACGGGATTCGAACCCAGGTCTTTTCAACCAAAAGGCTCTATCGAAACTGAGCTACGGAGGCTCACAACTAGCTAGGCAAATTCCTGTAACTTAAAAATAAAAAGCGAATTAGGTAACTTTTATGGCTGGAGAATAGGGTAGTTAAAAAATAAATAAGGATGTGAGAAAACGGAGGAGATTGGGAAAATAAGCTATAAGGATAAATATACAGAAGTTAACCCACCGGGGGGGGGGACTCGCGATGTTACGTGTATCAGTTGTTAGACCACAGTGATGGCTATTCGCCGTATGCCCACCTGCTCTTGATTTTCTCTCCTTTCCAGCATTAAATCGGTTTCGAGGTAAAGGTTGATTTTCCTCAGGGCATTCCGGGTTTATTCCTCACAAACATAATATTGACTTCAAAAACATCTGGTATGTGGTGATACTATTACATGCAGACTGAATACAAATTAGGAATGCGTAATTCGTGGAGTTCATGACAATACCATCCTAGATGGACGTCTCCTGAGAGAGGCAGACAATAATAATAATTCTTATTTTAGAGATGTAAATAATAATTATAATTTAGAATAAATTTGAGTACTGTATTTAAAAGTGTATATATATATATATATATATATTGCTCGAGATGGTACAGATCTATAGCGTATGAGCAAGAGTTAAGATAGTTTTTTTTGTTGTTGTTGTTGTTGTTGAATAATTGGAAATTTTGGTGGGAAACATTTTACGAAGAAAGCTATTCCGAGGGACAAGTTACATCGAATGGAAGAGGAAAAGCTCTGTTCACTGCGTGTGTTTTTATGGATTTGTTTTACGGGATGAAAATCCCGAGTTTTCGGAAGCAAGGGGGGCCGCTTCCGGTAAGATTCCCCTTCATAGCGAGAGAGGCTAACTCATCTTCACTGAAGATGAGAGGCTAACTCATCTTCAGTGAAAAGCCTTTATATAAGTTCCTCGTATCCTAGACGAGGTTCGAATTCAGGACCAACTAAAAGGCATCGTCAATACCGACTGAGATATGAAGGCTCTGATGGTTTAGCAGTTGGTCTGTAAATGAATATTGGTCAGATGTACTCGTGTTATTATAGGCTTACTATATCCCAACAACAACAACAAAAAAAAAAAACAATATTAAAAATTATAATGATACAAAAGTGATGTACGCTACAAGCATGCAAAATTTATTATTTTTTAAAAATTATTAAGATTTTTCACGGTACACTTGTTCACATCTAACGGAACACAATTTGGGTGACGCTGGGCTAGATATAAATGCCAGACTAAGAGTAAGATAAATGAATTTCCCCCACCTCCCGAGAATAAAGACAGGATTGTGTAGCTATGAAGGTGACTAGGGTGTCCTCACTCCACTGAACAATAAAATACACATTAATGGTTGAGGCACTGTTTATAGATCTTAAATATGATGTGTTCATGAGTGGGCAGAATGCGGTGTACTATCATCAGAAAAAAATACAGGTGTGGTTCGAGGTCAGTGAGAGAAGGTCATTTATATACTGAAAAGGGACAGGGAATAGAACAGAATCCTGGAACATCCCTGCATTGGCGGAGAAATCTTAAGAGAAATGCCGCCCACCTTGACGTGAATGATCAGAGAGAGAGAGAGAAAAACTAGCCAGTAAACTACAAAGGGTGAAAGGCAATTTGCTGGGCATGTAATTATAATATACGATTAAAAGTATTATGCCTAGTTTTTAATTATACAGGATTTAAAAGAAAAAATATGGCGGAATTCACATGAAAAATATAATAATAATAATTAATAAATAAATAAACACATATGTTGCTGGTCTTGCAATAAATTTAATAATAAAAACACGAAATTTAGATAATAATACGTCATTTTATTAATAATAAAATGTTTCAACCTTTAATACCTGAAAGCAGACGACAGGAAATGAAATATTTGCGAAGTACGTCACTGAAACGTAACCGAAATTGGCTAAATAAAACAGACGACTTTGCAGGAAGTTACCAATAACGATTTTCTTCCAAAGTGCATGAAGGTCATAACGCTACTGACTGACTTAATTATTCTTATGCAAATTGCAAGCCCTTTTCTACATAAAGTACCACTCACACAGCAGTAGTTTCATCATGACATTCACACAGAGCGCACAGCTAAAACGGATTTGTAAAGTAATAGAGAGCAGCACTGAGTGAAAGGAAACGAAAAGTCTCTTGATAGCCATTAAGGAAATACTGCTTAGAAAAGCAAGGTGTTAAAGGTCATAGGGATTATTTGAGATTTTACACTGACCTGCAAATGCAATATTCAAGGTTTTAGTATCGCTTTGTTCTACACTAGAGCTCTTCATATAATTCCAAGCACTTTCATTACATTGGATTAACTCAATCTGATTAAAAGAAATTGCAAAAATCTGATTGGGGAGACTTTTTTTTTTTTCAAAAGAAACTGCTGACTTTGTTAAGTGTTGAAGAATTTTGAAAGAGTAAATGATTAGAGTGTAAAAATGCAATTACCGAGCGCCATCACCTTTAAGCTTTCTGTGTTGTGTTTTTCTGTTGTTGTTTTTTTTTATCTGTACTATTTAATTAAAGAAAATTTCATTTCCTATTTAATTCGAATGCTGAGATTGTAAATTGTGTTAAATTTATAGTAAGCAGCCTGTGGTTTGTTTTAAGTGATTTATTATACTTAAATATAAAGTATTTAAATAAGCTATTTACATCAGTGGGTGTGTGTGTGGGGGGGGGGAAGCTTTCTATTTCGATTTTAAAATATCGCTGAAATGGCGCAATATATATATTTTTTTATGTAAACCCCATTCATGGAAAGTTAAATTTATTATAATTATCCAATTTTATTTTCATTTTTGACAATCATAATTTGAATAATGAATAGCAGCCAATTTTGACTTGATAATTTTTGCTTTAATCAACGCGGTTTATGCATAGATTCCATGGAATCTATTTTCTAAATTTCATTTTAAATATTAATTCAAATTTCTCAGGATCTCATCTCATTCACTATTTCCTTTTTTTTTTTATTCGATGACATTTCGCGTAATATTTTTTCTCTTTCAAATTGAGAAAATTGACCGTACGTCAAACAAAATAAAATGAATTTTTTTATAATAAACAAGGAAGAGGCAAAAAAAAAAGAGGAAACTCGGTGTTACTGCTATACAAAATTTAACAAAGTTATTATTATTCAGAAGTCTCCATTAATTGCAAAATCATTGACTGTAACGAAATAATCAATAATTAAATGTGATATCCTCAACCCATTCGTCCCGTAGGACAGGTAGAGTGCCCTGTAGATCTGCGTCTTCACGCAGATGCTTTAGGTATGAAAAACCCTAGTTTCCAGTAGAGGGGAACCCACCACCTCCGTATGAGATCCGCTAATTCACCATTTGAATTAGCGGATAAACGGGAGTCGAACCCGCATCTTTCCAACCAAAGGGTTCGTCTTACCATCTGAGCTACGTATGCTCTGTGTTCAATCTACAATACACAAATAAATTAATAAAATAAATAAATAATAGAACGTCGTTGTAAGGCAAGAAAACTTTTGACATTGCGATAAGTTGCTTGCTAGATTATTGTAATGATGCCGAAGTTCTGTAGCATCGGGATCGGTCCTCTGTCGGCTATCTGGACATCTTCCTATCTTGGGTGCTTCTTTATGGTCCTTTATCCAGGCTGGCGAATCTTTTTTTTTTTTCTCCCTTCCTCCTGGATCGGGTTTTCTAATATTCTATCCCTAATTCAACCTACTCGATCCTCTTTCTCTTCCCCACACATTTGTGGGGAAGAGATTTGATGATTTCGCTTCATGTTCAACAAATCACTTGAAATAGTTTTTATGAGCAAATGACTGGACGACTAAAGGGATCTCAAAAAAGAATACGAGCTCGCTAAATGAATTTATGAAATACAAGGTATGACAAATTCCCGGATGCACATGTAAAAATGATATTTACTTATCTGTAGACTAATGGCTATTATCACCTTCGAAGTAACTAACCCTTCTGTGTAACTGTGCTTAGACAATACTGCCAAAGCTCAAAACCTTTGTGGAGCTCGTCTTCTGGATTGCGTTTTATTACTGTCACCACTTGACGTTGGATATCAGAAATGTCAGAAAATCTGCATCCTTTCAAGACATTCTTCTATGAGAAAACATCCAAAAGTTGCAAGG
This sequence comes from Typopeltis vanoorti, assembly GCF_054136105.1. NCBI lineage: Eukaryota > Metazoa > Arthropoda > Arachnida > Uropygi > Thelyphonidae > Typopeltis > Typopeltis vanoorti. The sequence continues at coordinate 144,665,549 of NC_143553.1, forward strand.
GGCAGAGTTTGGTGAATACTGAAGATTGTCCAATTTTGTGGTGGATTTTTTAGCCAGAAACTGATGGATAGCATCATGTGTAGGGGCACTGTCGTGATGGATGATCCAATTGTTAGGTCAAAGTTCAGGTCGCTTGTTATAAAATAAACTTCAAATAACCATGCCAGCACTAAATACAGTAATAATCTTGGGTTCACTGTTTGTTCGTCTTGATCTGCGATTGTGACATTCGCCCCGTTTTTTCAGGGATATTGAAAGCCAAGTTTCATACATTCCAATCAGCCATGAGAACACATACACACAATTTGGTGGGCGGTAGATGGCGCTGTGTGTTGATGGTGGTGGTGGTGTCACGTAGTTGAAGGATTATTTATGTAAGGAAGATGAGTTGTAGTGGAGTAGTGTGCCCTCCCACGATGAGTCCTTGGTGTCACGTAATAATAATAATAATGTAAATAAAAAAGCAGCCAGTTGTGAAGAAGGATCAGAACACACAGATTAAACTGCCGCTGCGTTTGATCTACACTTCAAACTCGCGGAACCATCATGCAGAAATGTTTCTTATTCCCAAATCATCCGTCAAAATCTTTCTCAATTTTTCTGTCTAACTTTAATTCTTCTACCATTTAGCGTATACTTAATCACTGTCAGACCGAACTAATTGTCGCACTCTTTTCTACATTTTCGATGAGTTTGTGGTCGCTAAGTTCTTTCATCTTCCCGTCCCCTCTTCTAATGTCCCTCAATAGATTTTTTCATAGCACCATCATCATAAATCACTCTTAACATGTCTAGAGTTTTCACTTGCGCTTTTGCCTAACTTTGCACAAAATGGTATTAATGCGCTGCTCCCAATTACATTCACTCGTTATTCTGTCGAAAAGAACAAACACGCATGCGCAAACTCTACCAATGCTTGTAACATGTTATTATTATCAACACCGACCTCCATGGAGGCAGAGACTCATCGTGGGAGGTACTCACTATACAATGCTCATCCAACCTCGTCTTAAACTGATTCAATGTGTCCACATCCACAACACACTCAGGCAATGCATTCCATCACCAACCACCCTCCATGCAAAGAACCTGCTTCTGACTCCTCTGCTCACACCCTCCCTATACAGTTTCCAGAAATGGCCTCTTGTTCTACTTCCCTCTCCAATTCTATGAAAAATCTCTTCCATATCTACCTGATAACAGCCCCTGACCAGCTTATATGTCTCAATCATATCCCTCCTATTCACGAGGCTCTGCAACTTACATTCTCTCAATCTGTCCTCGTACTCCACATTCCAAAGACCACTGACTACCTTGGTGAATCTTCTCTGTACCCTTTCAAACATATTTTCGTCACGATGAAAACCCGACGACCAAATCTGTGCACAATAATCCATATGAGGCCTGATCAAGGCCTTATACAATGGAATCGTAACCTCTCTATTTCTGCATGTCAGGGTTCTCCGCATCATTGCCATTATTCGATGTGATGTCTTCACAACTTGTGCAATGTGGCCCCTGAATTTCAGGTCCTTGTCCATCATCACACCTAGATCTCTCATCTTCTCTACTTCTGTTAAAGTTTCCCCACCAAGTGTATACTTGGCGTCCCATCGTTGCTTACCAAATCTCAAAACCTTACACTTGGCAACATTGAACTGATAGTTCCACTTACCTGCCCATTTATGCAATCTATTCAAGTCCTCTTGTAAGGCATTAACATCAGCCTGACTGTGCATTGCTCTCCCCAATTTTGTATCATCTGCAAACAGCTGGATATCACTAGTTAAACCCAATCCAATATCATTAACATACAAATTGAACAGCAATGGCCCCAAAAAACTGACCCCTGTGGCACACCACTGGTGACCTTTCTCTTTCGAGATACTTACTGATACCTATCTGACATCCAGTCACTGATCCAACACAGTATATATATATATATATATGGTCTTGAAATTCACGCTTGCTCTTGTTATCATTCAGGGAATGAGAGGTGTGATTGAAGTCTGATTAGCGGAATAATGAATTACTGATCATTTAAAACTACGTACATTTAGAAATTTATGTACATTTAATCATACAAATACAACATTTATTTTACAAATGATATTCTATCTTTTTCAATTTAGCTACCAAATTTTACCCTACGTTTATGAACTGGTCAATAACATCGTCATAAAAAGTTGGTTGAAACTTAATTTTCCCAAGCAACAGGCCCACTTGTAAAGGCTGACTGAAGCTCACTGGCTAGAGCTACTTTGTTCTGCGTATGGCCCGTGTTTAAGCAACAGTGTGAGATGACGTGAGGGAGCGGAAATGGCTATGCGCGCGCATGAAATCACAGTGCTGAAACGAGGACCTGGATGCTCCCACAACCGAGCAAGCCAAGGTAGCTTGACTAGCGTCGGCCTTCGATACACAACGCAAAGCTCAATTATTGCCGCGCAAGCTTAAAATAAAAAGGAAGTCACAAGACAGGATGTTGTTATGTGCTGCTATATTTACCAATTTTCGGATTGATGCACCAAAGAAGAAGAAGAGAAACTTAAAACGTCTTCTGTCTACAAAAATAAAAGCCTAAATGGAATATTGTATTTATAAATGCATGCATTTATTAACAAATAAATATTACTTCTTTCTCAATTAATGAGCTTGCGCAGCAAGCATAGCAAGCATGGAGAATTTGCCACTGTATATATCTTTATTTAATAACATGCAGTTTAGTTATAAATTAAAACTATATTTTTCAATTAATTCTATATGAAATTTTATGTATATATAAGAGCTAATACGCATTGGTTTCCAAATTTTTAGGCAAACGTAAATTCAAAAGACCGGATGCTTCTCTTTCGTCGGCGGCAACCACATCATAATAAAATCAATAATAATAATAATCAAAATAATATTTACTTATTTTGTAATGATTATAACTAAAATTTATTAATAATTATTACAAATTTGTTTATAAATAAAATCGTTATAAATACAGTTAACCCTTGAACAACGCGGGGGTTAGGGGCGTAGATCCCCGCATTGTTCGAAAATCCGAATATAAATTTTGACTCCCCACAACTTAACTACTATTAGTCTACTGTTGACTGGAAGCCTTACCGTTTATTTAATACGTATACATATGTATGTATTAAATACTATATTCTTACAATAAAGTAAGCTAGAGAAAAGGAAATGTTACTAAAGAAAAGCATAAGGAAGAGAAAATACATTTACAGTACCGTACTGTATTTATCGATACAGTAAGTTTACGTCGTCTGTTTACACGATGAATCGTATGTCTGTCAGTATCTATATCAATATTGTTTTTTATGATACAAAACGCTGTAGATGTTATATGTATTACTAATATTAGATACGTTTGCTTCGCGGTAGCCTAGCCTATACACTAATGAATGAATCGTTATAAAATTTTTATTTTATGCACATTAATAACAGCTAATTTTATGAAGTTATGATTTAATACTGAATCTTTACGTTTGTTTACATTTCTCTCGACTGCGAATAGTGCCATGTACGGTCTATAAGTGTGCTTACTTTTACAATAGATTTGTGCATATTTTATGGTAGTAAAAAATAATAAAATGGACTAGTTATCTACATATATTTTATGCATTCATGACATAAGTATATAAGTACTTTTTTTTTTTTTTTTTTGTATATATATATTTCTAGGCTACGCGGTTCATCAGCGAGATTTTTACATTGTCGCAAATCCTCCCCCAAAAAATTTAAAATATATTTATTAAAAAAAAAAAAGGCTGAAGCTTAATTTAATATTTTATATTAAACATAATAATGTACATATTATGTCTAAATAATGAATAAATATTTTATTTGTTAATGGATATCATATCATTTTTGAAATACAAAGCTGTGATTCGATCAAAATCTCAAAGTGGAATTTTTAGCAGTTTTATAAAATGTGTGAGTATTCTCACTGTTGGATTTAAAAGGCAAACGCATTATTAAAATATCGGATATAGTTATATTCCAAGTATACAAATATAATATTCTTGTTAACATTTAAAATAACGTCTGCTACATTTACAAAGTCAAAAACGGAGCTCTTGTAGTGAAGTGAAACGTATTTCTTTTTATTTTATTGCAGAACACTTCGCATTGCTGAAGACTTTAATGACATGCTTTTACAATTTTAAAGCTCTGTTTACTTTCAGAGCTGGCTTAATCTGCTTCGGTGAACACAGTACTTGATCCAGTTTAGACGGGTGAAGATTTTAGCTCCGGTTTTCATGCTAAACGGCTTCATCTTATTTCAACTCAAGAACGTCATAGCCTGAAAGCTGATTTTAATATTGCTCATCCTTCAGAGCTTATCACACAGCGGACTGGGAGAAATAAAAAAAAGCTATTCCACTCATTTACAATGATACAACGGTAATTTTTTTGTTACGTTTTTTTTTTTTTTTTTTTTAATGTTACCTAAACTGTCTTTTGAAAGAAATGAGGACAGCATTTTTGTAGTCAACTAAATTCTATATCTTAACGCGAGAGAACAGAGAAATTCAACATTTTATCTGGCAGAGCTCCATATCGAACGATTAGCGGAAAAATCGATATTCTAATATTGATCGCTAGGAAGTTGCTCTTAAATAATTTCACATTCCAAGAAAGCATTTGACGAGCAGAATACAACGACCAGGTAAAGGACACGATCTGATCTTTCGTCCGAGCCAAATTTCAAACAATCGACAATATAAACTTGAATCTAGAATTGTTATCAGTAAAACAATATCCATCTCGTAAATTCAAAACCAAAAGAATATAAATACATATATAATAAACATTTAAAAGTATTAATTAAAATTTTAAATTTATTTAATTATTTAAATATTCGTGCACATTTAGTCCAGAGAAAAAGGGCTAACAAACTACAATTATAATATGTAAATATGATTGGTTCGTTATTTATATTCGCCAGAGCAACTAAGTATATGAGGCGAGTATATCGTGTGTTTGTCAATTGCATTTGTTCTCTGGCTGGTTTGAATTTTATGGGATGAAAAACTCAAACTTCCGAGAGGAAAAAATCGTGCCGCCTCCTGAAATATGAGAAATGAATTCATTTTAATGATTTTTATCTTAAACTAGAAATCTCTCATCACCCGAGCGAATATGTCTAGCTCGAAGCAGTAAGGAGGTCATTCTTAAATTATGTGACGTGGAAAGGAATATACCTAGATTTTAGAGTGATGTTGTGTTACGAAGTCGAAACATTTTGTATAGAATAATAATCCATTTTAAAATATTAAAATGATTTATATTGGTTTCAGCATATGGTAGCATGGATATTATTAATATCTCCGTAGCGCATCCGCCGAAAAATGACGGAACTTGTGCCCTTTCTTTGAAAAAATAAATTATATACTATATAATAATATATAGTATACAGAATGGGCGATACAGATTAGGGACCACGACATGGCAGCAGTTATCTGCTTTACTCTTCTGCCTGCATACCTATTAAAATCACTGATAGCCCTGGGCCAGCTATCTGTGATGGTGAAGGTTGAAACTAGCTGCTTTCGGCCGCTATTTTTCAAAAGTTAGTTAGGGTTAAAGGGCCTTCCCTTCGGAGAATATTGAAATAAAAATAAAAATTTTTAGAAATTTTAAAGGTAATTTCCATAATTTTACACTTTTAATTTCAGAGCAAATCTCTGGAGATTTCCTGCATTTTTTTTTTAAGTTGTGAGGTCACACGGTTCATCCTCTTTATCTTGTCACATGGAGGGAGGAGAAGGAATGTAATAATATTTAAAGATGATACCTAAACAACATATCGAGAAATCTTTGATAAGCGGAGGTTTCAAATGCAGAAAATCTCGAGATTTGCTAGCTGTATATTTATATTTTGAAAAATAAAGCACTCAATATCAGAGTCAGCCAAAATTTTATTTAAAAAATTACTTCAAAATGCTGAAAAACACATATTAAACTTGAAGTGTTCCTCCCCCCCCCCCAGCTGGTTCCGTATAATATGTAATGAATCTCATATTTGCATACGAATCTTTTTTGTGTATAACATGGGCAAATATTCGTATGATTAAGTATCGAAACTGTACCTAAAACTGATTATTTAATTATGCTTAATATTGTTTTATATTTAGTGAATTCTTTGAGTACGGCTTATAATGGATCGCACTTTTCTAGTTTGAAAATTCAGATATACTAAACTGACAGTGATCAGAAAAGTCGTGGATGGATCGAAGGGAAAAGTTAGGCTGGGTTAAGTTATCATGAATTGCATTAATGTGTGGTAACTAAGGCCATGCTACCAGAGGCGAATTCTCCATGCTTGCTATGCTTGCTGCGCAAGCTCATTAATTGAGAAAGAAGTAACATTTATTTGTTAATAAATGCATGCATTTATAAGCATTCCATTTAGGCTTTTATTTTTGTAGACAGAAGACGTCTTAAGCTTGCGCGGCAATAATTGAGCTTTGCGTTGTGTATCGAAGACCGATGCTTGCTCGTCTAGTCAAAGCTACCTTGGCTTGCTCGGTTGTAGGAGCTTCCAGGTCCTCGCAGAAGCACTGCGAGGACCCGAGCTTCATGCTCGCGCATAGCCATTTCACGTCGTCTCACTCTGTTGCTTAAACACAGGCCATACGGAGTCAATTTAGCTCTAGCCAGTGAGCTTCAGCTAGCCTTTACAAGTGTGCGTGTTGCTTGGGAAAATTAAGTTACAACCAACTTTTTACGACGATGTTGTTGACCAGTTCATAAAGAAGAACCGTAGGGTAGAATTTTTATTCAAGTAGCTAAATTGAAAAAGATAGAATATCATTGTAAAATAAATGTTGTATTTGTATGATTAAATGTACATAAATTTCTAAATACAGTACATAGTTTTAAATGGTCAGTAATTCATTATTCCGCTAATCAGACTTCAATTACACCTCTCACTCCCTGAATGATAACAAGAGCAAGCGTGAATTTCAAGGCCAGCATTCGCCCCTGCATGCTACTGTCTTATCTGTTAATTGCTGTGTCCTTGGGATTATTTGTCTACTATTTGCAACAGAGAAACATTGTCGGTGCCATATGTTGGCTGCACTTGGTTCTGCAGAAAATCATCAAATACTATTATTCCTAATTAAAAAAATGGCCGAGTGGTTAGCGTATCCGCTCTCCAGCCAAAAGGCTGCGGGTTCGAATCCCGCCGTGGGCATGGATGTTTGTGATTGTCTGTGAAAATACTTGTGCTGGTGGTCAGCGGTAGATGGAGGTGGTGTAGATTATGAAGGTAGTTGCGGTTAGTGGAGTGGTGGAAACTGAGAGCTGTAGAGTAGGTGCCCTCCCTCGATGAGTCTTTGGACTCCCTGGAAGTGTTATGTAATAATAATAATAAAACTAGAGTAATAGTAGATGAAACAATTGATTAAATTTCTACATGGAACGTACTCGGCTCATTCCGCCAAATGTCGGATGCGACCAGTTTTGGAGAAATTTGGAGGATAATCAGGATCTACATTAAGTGTAGGCAAACAAGGTTTTGGCTATGATTGGAATTCCTAAAGACCACTTTGAAGACTGCAGTTTTAATATCAATCCCATATCCGATACTTCTCGGGGGTAGGATTAACATTAAAATATATCTACAACACGACAATGTCATGCGTGAAGGAAGAGATGAATATTTGGTTTGATGAGTCTGAAGTTGGAAGGTATATGCATGTTGACCAGCAGCTGCCCATGTTTATACATGATTAGAGGGAAGTGGAGGAACAATGGGAGCCAATGGAAATACCTCCAGAAATGATAAAGTAGAGACAGTTTCTGTGGGAAAGCGAATGGAGGAAGTGAGAGAAGGATCGTCTATTAAGCGAATAACTCTCTTCTGGATACAGTCTAGAATTCTGAGGGAGGTTTCTGATGTTCCACCACAATTGTGAGAACAATCTTCTAGGTCTGAGGATTTGGGATTTGTAAAGCCTTAAGAAGAAGAGAAGTAATGTTTAGAAAGAAAAAGATTACCAAGATGTTCGGAAGAGGCTATGAACAAGATGTGCTTGTGCCAGAATAGGCTAGATGAGAAAGTCAGTTCCAAGAAGAGAAAATTAATCTTGGTTGGTGAACAAAAGAGAGGGAGAGCGAGGAAGAACAAGACAGGAATGCGTTTTGGTAGCATTAAATTTCACTAAATTATCTTCGTCCCACTTTATAATAGCTAGAAGATCGGTGTTTAAGGGCATTAGTCACAGATCTTGAAGCTTGTGGTAAATACTACAAGGTTTTATGAATGACGAAGAGGAATTGATTATACTATCATCATCGAAGCTAGGAATAAAAGCGAGAGAAGATCATTGATATATAGGAAAGTGTAGGTGAAAGCACAGATCCTTGAAGTATTCAGCATTGATGGAAAAATCAGATGAGAGGGAGCCATCCACCGCACCAGCAATGAACGACTCGAGAGGAAGCCGGATTCCATTAAGTCCGTCTACATGAGATTCTCCAAAACTTTCCGTGGTCTGCATCCAAAGGTGGGTAAGGTTAACGAGGAAGTCTGCTGTAGATCGTGATGTCAGAATCCATATTGGTGATCACTAATTAATTGATGGATGAAGTAGTCTAAAGAAGCTGGTTGTTAATGATAAGCAGGTTGTAAAAGCGATACAGAAGGGCATTAATTCTGGAGCACAAGCTCTTGGCACAATTTAAGAGATATACCATCTGGACATTTTTCTGATGTCCTGTCGAAAGAACAGAGGAGGCATACTGAGAATAGTTGAGGAACAGTAGGGGGAGATCTGCTCTGGTCGTCTAAACAAAAGCTGGAGAAGATTGATGACAGTAGGTCTGCCTAATGTTAAGGAGATATTACATCAGGAAAGAGTTATTGTCTTTCACCGGGCGATGAAAGCCATCTACTAATTAGAGGGTATTTTTTCCAAGTAGAGAGTGGAGTTGAGGGTGGGAGAGGCCATATATTGCGCATCAAACCCATTAACGGCCCGTAATAAATGTTACGTTTTTTTATTGATTTATGTTCATATGAATATATAGACGTTTTTTTGTAATAAATCAATTTACTATATATATATTATTTATTTGTTTTTCTTTTTAATATATAGCAACCTTTGAAAATATCAAAGTCGAGATGCAATTTTCAGGATAGAATGTCATGTCAAATATACTGTTTACATTTTCCAATTGAAGTGAAAAGACCTCTTAAAAAAGAAAAAAAAAATACATACAGCAAAGTTTGGCCCTTAAGATGGTCATCCCCCCCCCCCTTATTCTTGTTGTCCGTGAAATAGGAGAACAGATCCTCCAATCTTACTTAAATAAAGCCCAAACAATTCCTTTCGCTGCAAATGGGATTTGAACAGGTCTTTTTCCTATAGAATTACCATATTATGAAACCACTTGGCCACGAAGACGTCTCAGCTACCATTCAAACAGAAAAGAATTGAACCAAATAGTATTTATTCCTTATGTTCGCTACAGTCAGTTTCGTTCATGGTTTGTGTTTCATTAATTATTCTGATAAAAGAATAAGAATCGGAAAAGTGTCATAAAAAGTGCATTTCGCAATAGCATTCATATATAGTGATATTATTTGTTACCAACGTGCGGTTGAAATTAAAGAAATGACTCCACAAATTTTAGTCGAGGATCCTAAATACCAAATTTCATTACGCGGGAGTGGAAGTACGATTATTATTTACGTCTAGCCAAAGAGAACATGACTTTATATAGTTTCGAAATATTTTGTCAATTTTACTCATGAGAATGGTCTGATTAAACGAAATATCTGAACAAATTTTTGTACTGATTCTAAATATTGAATTTTAATAAAATTCATTCCACCACAGCTGAGGAATAACTTGCGTACAGGCAGACAGACAAAACGAATCTAATTGGTGCCAACACATCTTGCGAAACGGTTCGGTTGCTGTGATCATTATTACGTGACACCTCAAAGCAGTCCAAGGACTTATCACAGAAGATCACTTCACTCCACACAATCGTCCATCTACAAACAACGGCACAATCCACCATAATGAATGATGATGAAAGACGATAACGAATTATTGAATGTATCTGAAATTATCTCACGTGGCATACTTATTCTTCACTACACGTTCCTCTTGCTGACATCACAATGTCCTCAGCTATGTACGATTGGGCATGCTAATGCTGCATGAGATAAAAGTAAAAATGCTCTAAATAAGTTACAATTCCCGATATTCATTCATATGTAAATTCGATTCTTTGTTCTCCACGTCTATTCAAAGGCATAAAACATGCCCAGTAGTGAATTTCAAATGGTAATCTTACTGATTCAAGAAACTGAAACTTCAAGAAGATGGTTTTAGTGTATGCATGTTACACGACATGCTGCCTATTACTCGACCATGCAAGAAGAAGTTACAGTCTAGATTTAATTTAATGACTTTTCCTCATATTATCTTTACGACTTGCAAGCTAGTTACCACCTAATTAGGAATGCAATGTATTTATCTACAGAACCCGCACAGAGTCCTTGCCCAAAGCCACTACAAAAACTGGTCGGTAACCTAACCTACATGTCAAGATACGACCTCTCTTGAGATGATTTCATCATTCTTGCGATTCTTATTGCAAACTCAATAGCAAGATTTTGTTTTGTTTGCTTGTTTGGTTTTAATCTTTTAAAAGTTGGAGATGGCATTCTCATTGTTTCGGAGATAAAAGGCTTAACATATCGCTATCACTCAATGTCACGAGAAGAAATGGGTTCTGTTGTAGAACTTGTTTCTCTGAATCGCACTTGACGCCCATTTACTAAAAATACATAATTTTTAAATGGCCGCAAGTCTTTCCTTTTATTTGCAAATAGGTAAAAATGTATGACGCTCTATATGGGATTCTCCTAATTCCTTTTTTTCTTCTCCTTAAAGTTGAATTTCTCCAGCCCGAGAACATACGTTTTATGAGCAAGATACATACAGCATGCCGCTGACGAGTCCCAGCCAGCAACGGACTAAAAATAACAGGTCGCAAGATCATTTATAAACAAATGCTGACCCAACAAAGTTCGAACAGAGTAGATGACGATAAGGAGCTGTTTACATTAAATATCGTACCTTATTATTTTCCTTTGTTTATTTATATTTTCTTGTAGGGATAATTAACCTAGATAACACTGTTATACTTGATTTCTCGAAATGATGGCTAAAAATTTATTACATAAACCAGCCCAACTGATCTTTCTGCATCTAATGTCAGCGATTAATTTGCGTTTTTTACTGAATGAAAACAAATTCTTTGCGTACAAGTTCCACTTTGCTCCACACATTTTAAAAGATTACACTGAGATATTCCCATCAACCAGGCAATATTTCATCTAATGATGTGTTTGCCCTTTTTAAATGTCTGTACTCGGAACTGCAGTCTGCAAAACAAAACTAAGAGTACTGGAAACATGCATCTTCAGCGGTGTTCTATATGGATCTAAAACGTGAGTAATAAATAAGGAATCAAGAAAAGGAATTTTCGGCATTTGAAAGAACTTGTTACAGGAAGATTCTAAGAATAGGATGGGTACAGAAAATCACAAATGAAGAGCTCTATCGGAAGATACAACCAAAGGAGAATCTAATGCAGAAGATTTTAAAACGGAAGCTGCAATTATTTGAACACATCTGCAGAATGAATGAGGACCGAAGATAAAGACATTCATGTTTGGTATTATGGATGGTGTAAACAGAAGAGGTAGACCATAAAGAGAATGGATAGACGACATAAAGGACTGGTGTGGAATGGGTTTACAGACACTGTGCACTGGACAAAAAAAGGTGGAAGAGGATAGTGAAGAAGGCATCGGACACCAAGCAGTGATGACGACGACTCGGAACCCCATACGCGACAGGTATCGCCAATAATGTCCTTTGAAAGGTCAAAAGAGGGCATTGTGTAGTGAAAGAAATCGGAAGATTCTTATCCAAAAAAAAAAAAAAAGAAGAAAAAAAAGAAGTCCTATGAGAAGAATCTTATCCAAGATACCCAAAAGTCTCCTTGTTCTAATGGCATTTCTCCAATTATCTTCGGTTCTGTCTCTCCCTTTTAAGCTTTCGTATTCTGCTTGGAAATTAGTAGGGATGACAAATCCATACCATCACACTACCGCCCTATTTCTCTCACCTCAGTTCCCTCTACAGTAATGGAGAGAAGGGGGATATCAACATTCAACTCCTACGCTTTTGAAGGGCACTCAACTAATAAATGATCGCCAATATAGATTCTGTAAATCAACAGGAGATCTACTTACCTATATTACCCATCTCTTGATATATTAGGTGGCCGCTCTTGATATTTCCAAGGCTTTCGACAAGTGTCTATTAAGTAAGCTTAATAGATACTTGCGGAAGTGTCTATTAATCTTACTATCGAAGACACCCAGCACTTGGTATGTTTCGTGATTTCTGCAACTGAACTGTCAGCTGTCTTATTAGACACAAGCTATGCATTATGGTTGACGGCTCCTTATCCTCTAACCAGCAGGTAATGCTGGGGGTTATACAGGAACTCTGTTCTTTCACCCACCCTCTTCCTTTTATATATAGAAGACATAATAGTTGATCCAATACAGAAAACTGTAATTTATGTTGATTTATGACCCATCTCTCGCCAATTCACTCTACCTACTAATTGTACTCTACCGCTAATTGCACATTCTATAAATACTCCCACTGTCAATGTTCAACGGAACTAGAATTAATAATTCTTCCACATTCTGTTAATTCAATGGTGGAAGGTTTTACCCTCCTGGAAAATCACGTTCCCGCAAAACACATAAGAACACTAGTAACGGACATAATACACCGGTCTCCATTGAATGAGATGCTTCGGTCACAAATCTAAAATAACAACCAATTCCTTCACCGTTCAACTCTAAACACACAACAAATTTTTCTTTCTCCTCGTTCATCCCTTCTACAGCTTCCATCTGGAACAGTTTCCCAAGGAATACAATCTATAGCTTTTCAAAGTAAATATATTCCTTTTACCCATCTACAGAGTGGGGATATTTGCCACAGTCAACCATACAGGAATTAGGGGAGAAATAAGAAGTCAGGAGGTTGACTTTTTTGTGGGTGATGATGCAATAAAAACATCCGAGTGTAATAGTAGCGGTATGTTATGTTGGACAGAAGTTAAGGCATAGCTTTGGCAACACACCAGAAGGCATGACTGCCATTTGGACAGGATTCAGGTTTCCTGCTTTTAGCTATTTCAAAATCCGCTTTGACAGCGGATTTTGAAATAAGAAAATTTGACAGTTTTCTTAATAATAAGAAAATTATTAAGAAAAATTTGTAAAATCATCTTTAATAAGAAAATTTGACAGTTTTCTTAGCTATTTATTTATTTATTATATGATAGTAATATCCAAAATTTCATAAAAAAAAAAAAAAAAATTTAAGCTATATATACATAGACTGAAATTATGTTTAACTGAAAAAATATTTAATATCTCTATGTAATGATAAATAGCAAGGAAATAATCTTGTAAATGGTGCATTCAATTATAAATTAAAACAAATAAATTCAAATTATTTCATAACATTCAATAAACTGATATAAGAGTTCAAATTAAAATAGAAGTTGATTGGTAAAGTGTAAGACACAGATGAATCAGATCTTATACCTTACGAACTGAGGCCTACACATAATTGATCACGAGCGATTTTATGAGTATTCCTAGAACACATGATGCAAATGATATTTAGAAAAAAAAATAATAAAAAATAAATAAATACTTCATGTGTGCATGTGAACGCGCGTGTAACTTTTCATTAACTTTGTGAAAATAATATCTACCCCTCCACACACACACAATGCATACAATTAAAGCAACAAATACAGCTAATGGACGTTAGCCTATTCCCTTAAAATATAATTCATAAAATTGAGAATTTAATATTTGTCGTTGTGGTGATGAATCTAATAATTCTCACACCATTAAATCAAAATAACTATTTCATTGTCTTTGAAAATAACGCAGGATAGAACTAAATTAATAAGTTCAAGTCCTTGAAAGGAGATAATAAAATCTGTAGTATTTATTCTACGCATTTATCAGTAATTTATTGAGCCATAAATGGCTACCATAAATCTAGTAGCTGAATATTAAATTATAGCGAAAATTTAAGGTTTATTATTATTATTATTTGATACAATTTGTTGTTTGCATTCTTCGCTGCTCTACTAAAACAGAGCGGCGAAGAATACTAGTTCTTGTTTATTATGATAAGTAGATCGGTTGATACTAATTTAATAAGATATTTTTTCCAACAAGTAGAAAGCTGCGTCTATAGAGAGCAAACACCAAGAGAATGAGACAATAGAACGGTCAGGTTGAAGTCTGTGAGAACATGAATTTCAGTTTATTAAAAGGAATCTAAGCGACGACAAGTTCTGCTTAGATGGCGCTGTAGTTAATGTAGGATTCATAATTAACAGGAAGGAGAGGGAATCGTAGCCTACCGGTAAGACGCGCTCTGTTACTTTCCGTATTCGAGTCCACCTTATCCTACAAATATTTTTAAATTGAAAGGGGGAAGGGTGAAGGAAGAAATAAGGAATATTTTAGCACGCGCGAGCCAAAAGATTACTCGTATTTTTAATTTCAGTTAGGTCATAAACTCAAGTCAATGTTTACGTACTATGCTTTTTTTCCCTTTTTTTTTTTTTTTTTTTTTTTTTTCCCTCTTTTAGTTTGCGAATATATATGCATGTATAGTATACTAGGTCATCCAAAACTCTACCACTAGTGTTCCTGTTCCGGGAAATCCGGGGACGAAATTCCAGGAAATTTTCTAATTTTTCTTATCTCGAGTCCCAGGAAAAGCAACTCGAGATTCCAGTTTATTATCATTTTTAATTTTCATGAAATGAACACTGTATCCTATAGATCAGTGGTGTTCAACCTTTTTTTTTTTTACTACGCGAGCTACTTTTCTGTAAAAAGTTATTCGGCGATCTTATATAGATCACGTTCCCCCAACCTGATATCTGATTACGCACAAATAAACAACTAAAAATACACAACTAAAAACTTTATTTGTGTATTTAAAAATTTATTTATCACTTTTAATTATTTTAATACAACAAAAAATATTGGAATAAAATATTTATTTCTCTATTTTGGAAAACCAAAGTTAGAAAAAACACCAGATTGATTACAAACTCACAAGTTACAGGAAATGCTGGTTGATTAAAAAAAAAAGAAAAATGTTGATGTGAAATTTGGCATTGTTTGAACCTCGCAATATTTTCATAGTCAAGTTGATATGAAGAAGTGGCCAATCGCAGACAATCATCCAAATGATCATTTGTAATTTGGTTTCTTAATTGATTTTTTATGACGTTCACCTTTGAAAAAGTGGATTCTGACAAGTATGTCAATCCGAAGCACGACAGAATTTTTCGCGCAATATCAGTTAATATTGGGAATTTTTCATCTGCATACTTCCAAACGACTTCACTGTTTATTGATTTTAAATGTAAACTATTCTGAATGTTTATTATCTCAAGTTCTACTTCAGCTTGGTTTATATAAAACAGCCCACTAATTTTATTTTAAAAATTCTGTGATGTTCAAGTTTTCTTGAAATGGATTATTGATAAAAGATACAATCATTTCAGTTTCATTAAAATCTTTAAATCTTGAATTTATTTCTTCCTCAACTAATTCTATTTCACGAATAAATTCTTTTAAATCATAGCGAAGCATTTCTTGAATTTGTTCAAAAATTTTAATAAATATGGAAGATGTCTAAATTCGCGGTCATTTATATTTTTCTTTAATAAAAGTAAGTATTGTTGGAAAGTTTTTATTGAACTTAACATTTCAATTCAATTTTTATCACTACCTTGTAACTCTAAATTTAAATTGCTTAATTTCGTACAGAAATCTACTAAAAATGATAAGTGTAACAACCATCTTTTATCGCTCAATTGTGGATAAATACTCCTTTTTCATCAAGAAAAATTTTTTATATCGTTAATTAATACAAGAAATCTTTCTAAAAATTGACTTCTGCTGAGCCAGCGATCATTATTCTACAACAGAAGTTCCCTATCATCGAAAGTTTATTTTTCACTTGGTTAGAGTATAATAAATTTAGTTTAATCCTTTATCCAAGTGTGAGCAAACAAAGTTTGCGCCTGAAAGTATCTTCAGGACTGGGGTAAGGTGGTACAACACCAGGGCACTCCTTGCAAAGGTGGAGCAAGCTACCAACACTCCTATCTCAGTATTTCCCATAATGCAAAACACATCTCCTTGTGGATAGTCTAATGTTATGCATTAAGGGAAGGGCCGCAACCCAGATTAGTTTCGACCTTTATTGAGGTCTCTTCAGTGGGAGCCAGGCCCAAGTGGAGATACCAGGCAGAAGCATTAGCAGGTCATCTCTACCTATAGGAGTTGCCAAATGGTGTGCCACCCTTTTTTAATATATTACTCTGGATTTAGAGAAAGATGTTGAAAGTTTACTTTCAACTGGTGTTGCACCACCTTACTCCAGTCCTGAAGATACTTTCAGGTGCAAACTTTGTTTGCTCACACTTGGATAAAGGATTAAACTAAATTTATTATACTCTAACCAAGTGAAAAATAAACTTTCAACATCTTTCTCTAAATCCAGAGTAATTTATTAAAAAAGGGTGGCACACCATTTGGCAACTCCTATAGGTAGAGATGACCTGCTAATGCTTCTGCCTGGTATCTCCACTTGGCCTGGCTCCCACTGAAGAGACCTCAATAAAGGTCGAAACTAGTCTGGGTAGTGGCCCTTCCCTTAATGCATAACATTAGACATATCCGCAAGGAGATGTGTTTTGCATTATGGGAGATACTGAGATAGGAGTGTTGGTAGCTTGCTCCACCTTTGCAAGGAGTGCCCTGGTGTTGTACCACCTTACCCCAGTCCTGAGGATACTTTCAAGCGCAAACTTTGTTTGCTCACTTGGATAAAGGATTAAACTAAATTTATTATTGTTCCCTATCATCATCTGCCTGTAATTTAAATAACTGCTTGCAGGGCTTTTCCTCGAACAGAATTTACAATTTTAAATGTAATATCCAAAACATCTTTTGTGTTTAATCTTTTATTACACAGTACTTGGTGAATAATACAGTGGCACGTTAAAAACCATGACAAATCTCGATATTTGTCATCATCGTTTTTACATGATGAAATGAAGCCTGATTTATTACCTATCATTGCAGGAGCACCATCAGTAGTAATAGACACAAGTTTAAAAAACTAAAGTTTGTGTTGTTTCACAAATTCATCAAAT
Source organism: Typopeltis vanoorti (assembly GCF_054136105.1). NCBI lineage: Eukaryota > Metazoa > Arthropoda > Arachnida > Uropygi > Thelyphonidae > Typopeltis > Typopeltis vanoorti. Next base: position 144,682,886 of record NC_143553.1, read on the forward strand.
GGCAAAAAAAGTCTTCTCCCCTAGTCCTTCCCAATAATGGTATAATTTTCAAAAGTTCTTTACTTGAATAATCTTGAAATACCATGCGAATAAATACCATTAGCTGAGCAATATCAGTGAAGTCGTTTGATTCATCAAATTGTAATGAAAACGCAACACACTGGTGAATGTCTGACATTAACCTGGCCTGGAAACTTTTCTCCGGCAATTGGAACTCTTCCTTTCGGCAATTTGATACCTTGTCTGCGGCCTAGAAGTAGTCTCTCTCTCTCTCTCTCTCTCTCTCTCTAGCGAGCGACGTCTCGAACCGAGAAGCTCCTTTCTGGAAGCGGGAAACTCCTCTCTCAAGCAACGTGGATCCAAGCAGTCTCTCTGACGACGATTCTGGAACTGGGACCCCTTCTGCTTGCTTCAGTCCCTTTTTATTAGGCCTCCTCTGAGACCTCGCATGAAGTTTGGCAACCCCCAAAGAATCGGTATGAGTCTTTCATCTTAAGTTTCAAGTTCGGCACGCCTTTGGTTCTCCTCCGCTTTCTTTTGATTGTAAGTTGCCGGCCATCGGAAAGTTGTTTGAACTCTTTCTGACCGACTTCGGAGATGTTTACACTCAGAGCCTGCAAGCCTTTCTCATACATATAATTTTCAATAACAATCTTTCTAATGCCGCCATGTACAGCTTCGGCGACAAAAACATTGCCTTTGTTTTTAACACTCCAACATATTCTTATTAAAGCAGTATATACAGTTAGCTTCAAAAGAGTTATTTACAAAAACATCTAATACAAACTATACCGAGACAAACAAAGTTTATTTTTTTACAATATTCACATGGGACTTAACCTAACTAAAAAATCGATGTAATGTGCTTTGGAATATTTAATATTTAAGCTACAATCGGCTTTTTACACTTTGCTTATAATCGTATTCACTTGGCTCGCTGTTTGATTTCCATTGATCCAAATTAATTCATTCACCCGGACTTATAAGAAAATTACTGATTTGACAATTTTAACGAAAAATAAATAAACAATAGCGATATACTTAAAGCGAATTAAAAATAATACAAATTAATGATAAATAAAATATTATGTTTTCAGTTTTAATTAAATTTGTAAGTAAGGAGGAATACACAGGTGATCGGCCAAAAATCGCTCCGCGATCGACGGGTTGAACACTCCTGCTATAGATTATAGACAATAATTAAAATTTTATTACAAATTAATAAAGCTATTCAACGACTGCACTATATTATTCATTATTTTATTATGTTTCTTTTAAATATAATGCTATCATTATATGACTAATATGACTATAAATCAAGTGCAACGAAACAGCCACACATAATAGGCAATTTTATTAGACAATTACATTTTTGCAAAATGTTTTGTTACACTTAACTCAAAGTCGGCTCTTGTGGCATACATCTTCTCTTATTAGCTGGTTTATTAGTTAAAAAAAACACTTGTTTTTTTTTTAACTAATGAAAAACAAGTGTTTTTTATGCTGTAATGTATGGTAAGTTATTATTCACAATTGATAACTTGGTAGTAAGATTAAATATTTTACAATTAAAATATTCTTCTCTGCACAGGAAAATCCTTTTTCCTGTGCAGAGAAGAAATAGGAAGTGATTAGCATTTAGTTTTGAGCAGGATAAAATTGAATATCATATTGAAAAGAAAAGTGTGTAAGAAAGTTTAGAAAGAATCAAGTCGAGCTGCTTTCAGATGTAAAATACAGTAATATTATTTAAGAGGAAAAAAATGAAAGGGTTTCAAAACAAACACTGAAATCTTGAACATTTACTGACAAACTCTGAATAAAATTATCTGATTCAGCGATAAAACCATGTGGTGAAGTTGTCTTCATATTAAATGAAACAATGATGGAAAACGTTCAACAGAATGCAACAGAAGAAAAAACCCCCATCAGAATCCTGAAATGTGGAAAAGCAGGTGGAGTAGATGGTATTCGACCAAAATGCTCAAACATGGAAGGGAAAAAAAGCCTTACAGTAGATATACTGAATAATTCAGATGGCCTGGTCACAGGTAGAATTACAAAAGACTGGTCCCCATACTTCTCCCATCTGTAAAAAAGGGAAATAAAACTGAATGTCAGAATTACAAAGCAATTTCCTTAATGAGTATTCCAGGGATTTATGCAAACACACTTGAAAAGTGGCTAAAATGTGAAAGGTAAACTTGGACAAGAGCAAACTGATTCAATCCAAATAGAAGTAGTCGGGATCATATTTTCACTTGAAGGAAAACGGTTGAAAAATCCTGATAACAAGGATCTTATGACAAGAGAAAAGCTGTTCAAAACACTATATTTCAGTTGCTAATAAGCAGTTAGAATCTAGGACAAGATCCATCGATCTTGGTCTTCCTCTGGGACTTTTTCCTGTCATCCTGACACACACACACACACACACACACACAAAAAACTTCTTTTGCTAACCTTTACTCTCTCCCATTCTATTTAAATGACCACACCTGTGATTAATTCCGCTAACAGATTCCTGAATACCTAACAATGTTAAGTACTTTCCTAATATCCTCGTTTTTAATAGGATACTCCCACTGATGCCATCGGTGGTAGTATCAGAATTCTCATATCTGTAGTCGGTCTCAGGTCTTTATTTCTAACCCAGCTCTCAGATGCATATCTCTCTAATTCCATATAAATCTACTAATCTCTCTCTCTTATTCCATATAAATTTATTCAGTTGATCTCCTACCATACCAACTATGCTAATTCTGTTGTCTCTTTCCAAATTCAATTTGCCAACTTCACTAAAATTGGGCGTGAACTGTTTTTCTTATTCTGTAGGTTCTCGATTCAGGATACAGTTGAATGTTTTCCGCCTAAGTTCATTGTCTTTTTATTGCTTATTTTCATACCAGTACAAGGATGCGGGAAATCCATCCGCATAACGTAAAGAGCTGAGATTAACATCTCCAATTTTGAAATCAGGTTTAATACCGTTTTCCTTCATAATTTGTTATCCATATAGATAATGAATAACAGAGGGGATAATGTACATCCTTGTCTGACACCAGATTTAACATCAAACCATCTTCCTGTACTCCTTATTCTAACTGCTAACTCACAACTGAAATATAGACTAAATATTGCTCGATATAATGTCCCATTTACACCATATAGTTGTAGTAATTTGAACGCCTTTTCTCTTAGCATCTTTTCCAGATCTACAAAACTTAGATACAGATCTTTGTTTGTTATGATCCCAAGAAATCTGATCCTGAATCCAGCTTGTTCTTCTCGAAGCTTCCTTTCCACAATTTTTCTTAGCTGTTTCTCAATTATACCTGCATAAATCTTATTAGGAACACTCAATAGCAAAATTCCTCTAATTCCCACAGTTTTATTTCCATTTTTTATAAATGGGTACTGTGGAACTCAACTCCAATCATCTGCAATTCGACCTTCGAAGCGGGCCTAATTCCTGACTGACCTTCGTAAGCATAATTTTTTAGGATAAGGTGGTTGTTTAGTCTTATGCCTAAATACATGTGTTTGTGGGTTGTGTGTATTATGTGTATTCTCCTGGCCAGTTTGCGGGACCCAAAACCACTTCACTTGTAAAGTGTATGTGCTAAACGGCACACAAACATATACTTCCATCTTTAAATTATTTTGTATTCAGTTTTATATTTTTAATTCCTTTTGCATACAAAATAATTTAAAATCCCTATACAATACATAAATGAAGCGCTGTACTACAATATCTTATTTATGGATAATCTTATTGGAATCTAAAAAGACAGAGGTTGGCAGTTTACGCCTATTAAATAAATCAGTGCAGCGCAAAACGAATGTTTCAGTTTATAAATTAAATACCTAATCGTTGAGAGTCGCATAATAGTACATACCTCCGGTTCACAGTGTCGATTTAGGTTGAATTTGGAATTTACGTTAATGATGCTTGGTATTGTGCTGTCTCGCTAATGGGTATACTAAATGGACGCCGATAGTGTTGCTTTTGTTATGGAAATACCTAACGATAGTGATAAATTTAAATGGACTGCTATCGTAATGAACTGTAATGTTACACAGCCAGCTATTTCCTAACTAAAGTCATGCTCTAATAAATTACCGTGATAGACTTACATACCACTTGTGAAGACTCCCACATATACTGTGAACAGCGAACATGTCACTGCTAATTACTATTTACTATCAAGTATTTACAGTTCTAATAAGTTGTGAGCTATGACTTACGTACAGTGTGCTGGCTTTGATATTTGACTATATCTGCTAGTATCTTTAGCGAAACCTCACTTTTAATTAATTTCGTTTTGTGGTCAGAAATAATATGTAAAGATCCGATCCGATCCATAAGATTATACCATTAATATTAAAATGCATTAAGAATGAGCTAAAGATACAACACTAATAATATGCAACATTCCTTCCAATTCGAAACGTTTGCAATTATTTTTAGCAAATGACAATAATGCTAATACAATTATAGCAATTTAATTTTCCTCTTTATATGTCAAATATAAAATTAAACATTTCACGTTTGATCAGTGGCGGCCCGTACATAAGCACCGCGACACTGCAGCACCTCCCAAGAAAAAAATGAAAAATTTAAATTTTGCTTGTGTTTATAAATAATAATAATGCTGGCACAACATTATATAAATGCAATACAACGTGTTAAAGGTTACAGCTTATGTTTCGACAGTGACTGAATAGTTAATCATTGGAATTGTTCGATTAACGTTTTAGATTACGAAACAAATACGCTTCAATCTAACGCAGTGTCAATATTATCACGTTCGACCAACCGATATTCGTTTGCGCTTGTGATTGCACGTTACAAGTCATTCCGACACTGCTCAAACGAGCAGTGTATCGTATGCTTGCGCGCGTTATTTCTGTGAGATACGAAACTTTTATTATTGGTGTTTGTTCGTGGTGAGGGTGAAATATTTTTAATAAAGCAATTTTTAATATCTAAATTTATTTATTAATAAATTGGTTACTGATTAAAGAAAAAAATTTTTATTTATTTATTTTTTATTTTATATATGCAGCACCCCACTTCAAATTTTCACCGGCCGCCACTGCGTTTGATAAATAAAAAGAACATAAGCATAATAATCTTTATACTTTGAACTTTTATTTCATTTTTATTATTTTATGTCATTATTTTTTAAGCACATTAATGGCTGTATCAGCTCAAATGTTTCAGACAGGTATTTTCTAATTACTTAAGACGATACAGAAATTAAATATTATTTCTTTTGCTGCCAGTCGCTCAACACAAAAAAGTTCTACTCACTCTAGTCTTATGTTTACAAAATGAAAAATCTGTTGTCGTTTGACAGCCATTGAAGGATGGATAAGTCTAAAAGAAAACCGAAATCGCTACAAATTGTTTCATGGAACGCAAATGGTTTATCTATCAAATTACAGGAGTTTGCAGGAGAAACCCAAGCAGACATCATTCTCATAAATGAATCACATCTTCGTCCAAGTGACAAAATCAGAATCAACGGTTATAGCACTTACCGTACAGACAGATGCTTTGCAAGAGGTGGAGGCACTGCCATCTTTGTGAAAAGAAACATAATTCACAAACCCCAAACAGAACACATGGAAACTACAGGAACAGAAATACATATGGAAAACACAAACAGCATTACGATATATGCAGCCTACAACCCCCCCCCCCCCCAAATAAAAAAAAACTCCTTGAATCTGACTTAGATGTGATACTAAATACAGGCAGAGCAGTGATTATAGCCGGAGATTTTAATGCCAAACATTCAGTCTGGAATAGCAGAAACTCAAATATTAACGGAAAAATACTAAACTCTTACACCACTTCAAGAAATATAACAGTAATAGGACCCACTGAACCCACACATTATGGAGCAACCGGACGTCCTGATGTACTAGATATAGCTATATTAAAAAACATAGCACACAGCTATCAGATACAAGCAATCAACGACTTAAGTTCTGATCATAACCCCATAATATTACAACTAGGCACCATACAAGATTTAACGGAAAACACCACCACATTTATAAATTGGAAACAACTTCCCTCAGACTTCCAGGAAAACCTTGGTCCAATACCGCATATAACATCCGCCGAAGATATAGAAAAAGCAGTGAAAACTCTTGAAAAACAACTACTGACAGCTATAACACAGGTAACAAATATAACCAAATGTGCACCATCAAATAAACTCCCAGAGGATATAAAACGCCTTATCCAAGAGAAAAACAGATTAAGAAGACAATATCAGAGAACAATGGACCCAGCGGATAAACAAGCAGTCAATAGAGCAACAAACCAGGTTCGATATGCCCTAAAGGACCACCGTAACCAACTCTGGAATAACAAAATTCACCAATTAAACACAGAGGATCAATCAATATGGAAAATGATGAAATCACTCCGTTCAAAGCGTTTTACACTTCCTCCAATCCAAGGTGAATCTAGTGTTGTCTACAACGACGAGGAAAAAGCTGAAGCATTTGCTGACAGCTTAGAAAAACAATGCAGTCCCAATTATATCAATGCAGATATAAATTTCATAAGTAAAATTCACACCCAAGTGCGTAAAATAACTCAAAACGCCTCACTCCAATCCAACAACAAATCTGTGTCATCAACAGAAATATATAAGATTTTAAGAAAACTAAATAACAAAAAGGCTCCGGGTCCAGATGGAATAACAAACAAGGTGCTCAAGCTACTTCCCCGCAAAGGGGTTATGCATCTGGTAGCCATCATTAATGCCATCCTCCGGCTAAATTATTTCCCAGAGCGATGGAAAATTGCCGACGTTTTCCTAATTCCCAAACCTGGAAAAAATACACAGTTTCCTGAAATTTACAGACCAATCAGTCTTCTTTCATGCATAGGTAAGATAGCCGAACGTGCTATTCTCACACGGGTTCAAGAGTCAACAGATATCAACCATGTCATTCAAGATGAACAATTCGGCTTTAGGAAATATCACTCCACAACGCTACAAATTCACAGAGTTGTCGAACATATAACCCAAGGGCATGAATGGCACCAACACTCTGGCGCAGTTTTCCTGGACATCACTCAGGCATTTGATAGAGTGTAGCATCACGGACTAATTTTTAAACTACACGAAGTTGGTATTCCATTACCACTAGTTCTATTTATCAACTCATATCTAAATAACAGAAAATTTAAAATAAAACTCAACGGTATCAGATCCACAGAGAGGAGATCGCGGCCGAAGTCCCTCAAGGCTCTCTGCTATCTCCCCTACTCTTCTCCATATACATGGCAGATCTTCTCAAACTGTCCCCATCTATCACCGCTCTATATGCCGATGACACAATCATTATAGCCAGATCCCTCCGTCCACACCTGGCCACAATCAAGCTGCAGAGAGCAGTCAATGAATTGGAGAATTAGTACACCAAGTGGCGTATCGCAATTAATCCAAACAAAAGCTCTGCAGTACTTTTCACCAGACGTAAAGCAGAACCGAATACAAGCATGCAAATGTTTGGTAAAATCATCCCTTGGCATAATTCTACCAAATATCTGGGAGTTCATCTTGATAGATGTCTAAACTTCAAGTTACATATGGATAGTGTCGCCACTAAGGGAAGTCAGACCATAGCACAGCTATATCCACTTTTGAATAGGAACAGCTTCCTAAGCATAAGCAACAAAATTCTCCTTTACAAGTCGGTAATCAGACCGCAACTAACTTACGCCTCTCTAACCTGGGGTCACACAACTAAAAGCGCCATCAGACTTCAGATAACACAGAATAAATGCTTAAGAATGGCATTTAATGCCCCATGGTTCATCAGAAACATCCAGTTACATCAAGAAGCCAATCTTCCAGATATTAAGACCTACATGACAAGCATTGCAGAGAAATTCTTCACAATCACGGATAATCACCCAACTCAGCTAATTCGACAAGCAGCGGACTACAAATCCTCAGATCGTTTCAAACATAAAAAACCGAAATCCTCCATCGCAAGAGAAAGCTGATACAGCCTCAATGCTCACAATGAGCGGGTAAATTACCCACAATAATCTCATCACCCACAAACTAAAATCCAGATGAAGGGATAAAGAGTCAAGAACTCAGTTCGTCAACCAATTAAGTTCAAAGCTATTGAAGAAAGCTGCCAAACGGCAAAATTATTCTTTACTTGCTGCCACAATACGTCTTAACATTACGGTGTGAGTTAGTGATTTTAATGATTAAAAAAAATAATGAACAACGTGTATTATAAATGAAATATTTTTCGCTGTATTATAGAACATATTTTTCTTTGTGGGTAGTATGAGTTTTTTTTTTTTCCTTGGGGGAGGGGGAGATTATTTTATTTCATAAATGTAAATACCTTCTATTATGTTCGTAAAGGTATTCTAATATAACAAAGGCAGCAATCACTGTTGCTATGGTTACCAACATGTATGCTATTTTAATATTGGAATGGAATGCAAGAGTATTATTTATTAAAGATGCAAGAAATTCAAATATGAAGTTAATAAGATTCTTAAGTTGTTTCAACAATTTCTCATAATTTTGTTTTAATTTAAACAATTCTCATGAATATAAAGTGGTCATAATTGCATTGTGAATATGGAGTACAAACTAGGAAACAGGTAAGTGTGATTAGAAAGAAGAAATTACAATATGAAAAACTAGCAGTGCAAGCGAAGTAGATAAAGCAGAAGAAATATTCGTTGACTATTTCGCAGGTGTTATTTTGTGTTAGCGAAAATACCTTGAAGTGGAAGTAAGGTCGGAGGAAAAAATTAGCATGAGAGGAGAAGAATGAATCTAACCTAAGCATCGCAAAGTATTTTAAGGAATGAGCTGAAGTTATATTTGCCGCTGACTTGGCTTTCAATGAAAATATAGCAAGAAGAAGAAAAGTCCAAGGGGAAGTGGAAAGAGAGAGAAGGTACTGCATAAAACGTTGGCTGGTTGTATTTATTTACGGCCGAAGCAACTAAGGCTGTATGACCAGTGTATTACGTCTGTAAATTGCACGAGTTCTTTTGCCTGTTATGGGAGGAAAAACCCTTCAACCTATGAGATCAGCTAACTCACCTTCCACTGAAAAGCCCTGATAAAGGGTCGTCGCGTCCCAGACGGGATACGAGCATAAATTGATCTACACGAAGGGTTTCGCCGAAATCGTCTGAACTACAGAGGCTCTGATCGTGATGTAAATCCGTAATTATGGACTTCCCACGATGAGCTCTGGACTCCGTAAAAGGTGCCAATGTAACAACACTAATAATTGAGAACAGACAAAGATATTTCATTTATTTTTTTATCTAGCCCATATGCCATCATGGATGCAGTTGACTAAATGTATTTTTCGGGGAAACATTTCCTTCGGAATAAAGATATAGTCTTATCTTAAGCTTTTCACGAACCCTTGAGGTTCTTTAGCCGTGGATTTCACAACCGCGACCGTCTCGAGGATAAGGTGGTTGGCCCTATACCTCCCGGTACGTCCTTTGTCTATAGACGTGTATTCACGGGGCCGGTTTGCCTGTTCTGAGGGACAAAAAACCCGAGTTTCCGGGTGAAAAAACCCTCTACCTCCGTATGAGACCGAATAACTTACCTTTAGCCGAAAGAGACCAGATAAAGGTTTCTCACGTCATAGACGGGAATTGAACCCAGGTCTTTTCGACCAAAGGGCTTCGTCTATGCCGACTGAGCTATGGAGGCTCATAAAGATATAGTAGTACCTTTATTTTGTCTCACGCACACACACACGCAGAAGAAAAGAGAGAAAGAGAGAGGTTAATGCACGTGATAAATTCAGGTAAAAATACTTCATTTTCCTATTTTAACTTTTCGAAAATTTTAAGCTTGAAAAGAGAAATCTCCGTAATTAAATTACACGCTTGTTACTAACTTTGAAACTGCTATTTTTTTTAAAAGACTATACAACAATCGGCCATTCAATAATTTACTATTTTCAGAAAGATGCCCTTCTTTTTTTTTTTTTTTTTTCCCCAGAAACAATTGTATATTTATTTCTAGCGATCGCTGTTAACGTTAACAATGCCTTTAAACTTCCCTGAAGGATAAACATTATCCTATCTCTTTTTTTATTCAATTGTATATTGGAATGCTTTTCCTCCCATCTTTGTCCTGTTTGTAAAGGTTATTTTAGCAGTCAATGTGACACAGTTTAGTGTAAGTTGCTATCTGACTTAATAATCAACGTCACAAAAGGAAGGAAGAGGGAGAGATAAGAACACGTTCCAAGTTCTTTTACAGCTAATCTAGCCGTCTGAATAAAAAGATTATATATTTCAAAAGGTTTTGGTTTTTTATTGCGTTTTTTTTTTAATTCTGATATTATGTGATTTTTTATAGTTATGTCTGAATCATTCAGAGAGAAGCAAGATGCCATGTTGTTAAGTAAACAGATTGGATAGTCTAGGACTTTTTTTTTTCTTTCATTGAGTCAGTTACCATGATCTCCAAATTAAATTTCATTTATTTTACTGTTCAGCGTGCGTCATCAAAAACATTTCGTGATTACGAGCTGTGCTAAAATACATTCCCGCTAATTTTTTTTTAAAAAGAAATGCCTTTACATTATTTTTTTTAAAAAAACGTAACTTCCTACTGGCACAACAGTTTTCGTAAAACAACGGGACAACCTGATATTATTTATTTATTTTTTAACACCTTAGCTGCACAAATTAGTAATGATGGCTTTGGAAAGATTAACGTTCAGCTCCTCCTAGAGTAATGCAAGAAGAGTATTTTTATAAATACTTTTTATGAAGGCTTTTCAATTTCAACTAAAAGTGAGTTAGGGGTTCACACAGCAGGATTACATTTTCATCCAACAGAACATGCGAACAACACAGACCGGAGGGGGGGGGGGGGGTAATGTCGCTTTTGATTGAAGACAGGGAAATTTATTGCTCCACCATGGCATGCTCGTTCAAAGGAACTAGGACATAAATGCAAGTGTTATTTTATTATTATTATTATTTTTTTTGTAAGCCCAAAGGAATTGATGTGAAAAGATAACATCTTTAGCATAGTCAATGGCGGCTCGTGGCTTGAAATCGTGGGGGTGCTGCAACTTTCGAAATATACATACACAGTGTGTATGTATATACAAACAGTGTATACGTGTTTGAATAAAATATCAAAATTATGGTAAAAATTAAAAACAAATTAAACATGAAAAAATATTGTTTATTATCGATAAAATTATACAGTTTGGTATAATTCAAAATTACTTAAAAGTAAAATATCTTCTTCTTGTTTTGTTTCAAAAAAATTTCGTTTATTATCGATAAAATTATACAGTTTAGTATAATTCAAAATTACTTAAAAATAAAATCTATTCCTTTAATTGTAATTAAAGGAATGGATTTACAATTTTTGGACATTACAATTAAATCCTTTAATTGTAATGTTCAAATATTTAAAGAGACGGAGTAAACACGATCTCACTATTGGCGCAAACTGTATATAAACAACAGTGGAACTGTGCGACGAACAGTGCCGCATTACGCTAATAGCTCGCATCTCACTATGACGTGCATATGCTTGCGCGCGCACAGCAATATGACACTGTGGCAAACACAGTACTGCTAGCATCCTTCGCCCTCCTAAGCACTACAAGATGGATTTTTATTATTTTTTATACAAACTCAGAGAATTGTATAGGATTGTTGATGATAAAATTAAATATTACAAGCAAATATAATTAAATTAATAAACATATTTATATATGAGAAAAATTGGGGGTGCTGCAGTTCCGTAGTGCCTATGCACGAGCCGCCCCTGAATTAGTCTGGCACATGAAACGCCTCTCAGCTACTCTCCGCAACCCACACATCAGTGAAAGATTTAAATAATATCTAGTAACGAGAATATCTGATGTCTATAACAAGACTAACTGGATTTTTTGTTTTTTTTTAAGAACGATCTCACCCAGGAAGATTTTAAACCTATTAACCTACCCATCACGGTAGGCTAAGGATTAGATAATCCAGAACTCTGTTCTAGACATGGGTATATTTTTGCAAATCACTTCTAACTTCAAGTCTCCAATAAGCAAGGTGGTAGCCACCATCAGATTCGAACCCACAGCCTCTCCAAGGATGTGGGTTCGAATTAATGTAGATTAGGTGATATCACCCAAACTCAAACGTGACGGTAGCGAATGGCTGTTCAGTGGTGTATAACACGTTCACAAAACTAGAACAATAATGAGATCTCAATCTATTGAACAAAACTGTATGAAACAAAATATGGACTCTATCCGACGAATCGGAGCTTAAATCAAGAAAGGGAGGCACAAAAAATTCTCGTCACCAAACGCACGAGTACTATTTGGCACAAATGAAAACAGTTGGAAATTCTGCAGTTCTGTTGCATAACATTGCACGAAGCCATATGGCAGAACAGGTCTACGAATTTTGAATCGATGGAACCGGAAACATTAGACTAGTCCTATTTTCGCTGACATAACTACCCGTAACTCTGACCTCTTTTTTAAAAATACCTTAACTCTGAAAGCACGGAATAGTTAGTTTTCTTTACATTTGTGTATTTGGTTAGCGGTTGAATTCGTTTATTAGCTTTATTTTATTATTGTTTGTAAAATGTCATCATTAAAACTGTGAATCAGTGAACTTTCTCTTTTTAATCAATTACATTTTTAGATGAACGGCAGTCGTATATTGAATAATTTATTCTATTGCTACGATTGTGCAACTTACTATTGAAAACAGTTTAATTCATTCAGTGTAATTTTACAACTCTGATCTCCCCCCAAAAGGCAGGTTTCCGGAATAAGGTACCTGAGGTAAATAAAACCCAGCGTCTAATAAGGTCCGTTTAAAAAAAAATCACATTCACGGTAAGTTGTGCCGGTTTGGTTTCTTACACACACACACACACACACACACACACACACACACACACACACACACACACAGAGGACGCAATAAGCAATGGCAAATCAGTGGTGCCATGTTGTCTAGTGACGTATTGTGTCAGTTTGACCTAGACCTTTGTGGGAGGTGGTTGTGTCTTCCCGTTTAATAATATTACGCCACAATAATTCGTAAGTTTTAATTAAAAATATTGTTCTTTTCGCATTGTTTTTATATTTAAATTGTTCTTTCAACATTCAGTTTTATGATAAAAATGTTTTAATTTACTTAAGTATAAAGAGCTAATAATTTTAATAAGAGCTAATAAATTTAAGTAATGTTTTAATTGATTTGAATTCATATTTTATGTGAAAATAGATGTAATCTAATCTAGTTCGCGGTAGTTAATAAGGCCCAGAAAATTTGTTGATGGCCTTATTAAACTGCTATAATTTATGATTTTATTTTTTGGAGATTGCTCATAATAGTTACTTATTTTATTGCTAAAGGCCTCTGAAAATGTCAGAAGTTAAGAAGAAACGGGATTTTTGGACTGATGAAAGACTAGAAGCAGCTATGAAAGCTGTGCAAAGAGGACAACTATCACAACGTGCAGCATCAGAACGCTATGGAGTACCTAGAAGAACATTGAGGAACCATTTAAAGACAGAGAAGACGACGAAAAGATTAGGAAGAAATACTGTACTAACTAAAGAACAAGAGAAGAACTCGGTAGAAAGAATAGTAAAGTTTGCTTCAATTGACGTTCCTTTAACTCCAAAAGCTATATGCAGGCAAACTTTTATATTTTGCGAACAAAATGAATTTATTTTAGGAATAACTTCAATAAAGAAAGTGACCTCGCAGGAAAAGATAGGTTGAAGTTATTTTTAAAGAGAAACCCAACAATTTCTAAACGTAAAGCTCAATTTTTTAATTCTGCTCGAGCTGTAAGAACATGTCCTAATCCTCCATTTTGTGATTCAGATAACTCCGATGATGAGATTCCATTGGCAAATCTAAAAACAAAGAACTCTTTGAAGTCATCGTTTCAGGAGTTAATGCTAACGCCAAATTATGCAGCTGTAAAGGCAACACCACGAAGAAAAGCGTTAAATTATAAGGACCAGAGAGCGACCAAAGATCTTTTCTAAGAAAAGGATAGTAAGAAAGAGAAGGCTGCCACTAAAAAAACAGGAAGAACAAAAAAATAATAATAATAAAGGAACAAAGAGTATCAAAAGAGAGGTGGTATTGCCATGGATGCAGAGAAGAAAAGTTACTGATATGAGGCAATGCACACAGTGTCTTAAATGGTACCATGAAGAGTGTGTTGGTCTCACCAAGAAGAACGTGGCGTATTTGTATGCACTTATGACTGTTCTTAAGCGAATAATTATGATTAAAATTAATAATAATTAAATATAATTATATTCTTTTTTAAATATTTAATTTTGTTCAAGGGCTTTATTAAAATATAAATTACTGCAAGAATTTTCTTATTTGTGATTTTTTTTAATTAATATGAACATTCATATTAAAAAATATGAATGTTCATATTTTTTAATATGAACATTGTTGTTTCAATTAATCTAAACAATTGTCTAACTTATTCAGATTTCAAATAAGGTGGGCCTTATTTGCCTGAGGTACCTTAGTCATGACAACCATTGTTTAATATTCACTGTCTCCTGACTTGACATTAACATATGAACAATCTAAATACTGGAGATCATTATCAACGCTAGAAGCTTAAAACATTATCTGAAATTTTAGGTGTGGTTTCTTTCTCTGGAAGCGGCATTTACCATCCCACCCCTCGCTTTGTGGCAAATAAGGTGCATAATTGACTGAAGAGTTTATAAAAGCAATTTTATAGTATTTGAAAACTAGTTTAATAGTGAACCAAAAAACATAGCGCCTACTAAATTCACAGTTTCACTCTAGGTATCTTTCACCTATTATTTACCATATGAAGACATTTGTCCGTCGTTTGAATAGAACCGGGTGCAAATCCCATAAGAGAGCGTGAATTTTTCGACTAAAGGTAAGTTAGTCGGTCTTTCTTTTCCCGCAATACAAACCAGAACACACACACGATTAACAGACATAATACACTATTATTACAGCCTTAGTTGCTTCTACCACAATTCAAATTAAACCTTATACGAAATTACGAAATCTTAATTTTCTCGTATCTTCCACGAATTACTAAAATCAGAATTATCCATATATATGGGGAGAGGGAGAGAGAGAGAGAGAGAGAGAGAGCTATAAAAAAATCGAGCTTATTCCGTGACAGAAATGCATGCCTAAGCGATTCCAGAAAGAAAAGAGCATTGGAGGGATAAAAGCTGCAGCAGCCCCAACAAAAGCGACGTCAACACATAATTCCTATTAACCTCACAAAGATGCGCACAAACTTGAGCGCAGGATTGCACCAGTCGATGGCTCGTCTCTGATATGAGATGATGGTATTAGGACCTGATTCAATACACGGGTGACTTCATTTCTTATGCTTTTTCGTTCTGTCAGTTGGGTTTCCTACTCTTTAATGCCATTCTTCATGGACGGACTTACATAAAATGCATATCAAATTTTATCACGTGTTATTCAGGTGTAAAATTTAAAAAAAAAAAAAAAATGTCTTCGGTATTTTTAAAATGCCTGCCTGACAAGTTCAGTAACAGGCTCCTATATAAGCGGATTTTTCTCGTTTTCTTTCTTTCTTTCCTTTGTGTTTTTTTTTTTTTTGTGTGTGTGTGTGTGCGCGCGCGTATTGCATTAAATGAAGGCTATGTGCAAATCGCAGGACAATTGAAACACAATTAAATCGTTTCATCAGATCGACCATAGCGCCCTCTAACAAAACTCATACCAGTCAGTTTCTTTTCATATTCTTAAAATTACATATATCGTTCGAAAATAGTTTTATGTTGTTCTTACCGGCGAATGATTTAAACCCATCATTTAGTCATTAGTTTTATTTACATTAGTACAACGGGAACACAAAGACTTTGGTTTCCGAAGTGCTCGGATTATCTAACATGAAATTTTTTCGAACTCCTTGCCTCCAATAAGCACCATGGCGGTGGTCGTACACTGGGCAATGAAAATCATCTTCTACGCCTAAAGACATTCACAATCACATATGATAATCGAGGGACGTTATCCAATCAGCCAACCGCCAGCAAACCCAAACACACCCACACCCACGCGCGCGCGCGTGTTGGAAAACTGAGTTTGATTCTTGTCAAAGACAAGAATCAAACTTTCGACACGACCTGACGAAAGAAATCCGTACATGGAATTCTTAAATTAGAAGTGAGTTTGCAGATCTCATATGAAAGAAGCAAAGTTCTCCCCTTCCAGAAGCAGAGGTTTTTCATCTCGTGTGCAGGGAAATCGGCCAGAGAACACACTCAATTTATGTGTTAACGTTAGATGGTGTTGTGAGTAGATGGTGAACAACGGTGTTGTGTGGAGTAGGCTACCATTCTGTGAGGAGTCATTGGAAGTTGCAAATATATATTTGCTACATGTAACTATGTGTAAAAAGTGTAAAATGATCTGTTGAGCCTGTTTTATATGATTTGTTTATACTGTATATTTGTTATTTAACATTGATTTATTCTATATTAATGTTGACATTGTTTATTGGTGAAATGCATTAAACAAAACAACCTTCATACTTTTTTTTCTTCTTTTCTGTACATTATGCCATGTATGCATGCATGTAGTAACTGGCATAGCGAAGCACTTCAGGTTGCAGTGGAATAGTGAGATAACTTGCTCTTGGAAAGGCTCAATAAATAACCCACTACCTGCGAGCATGTCACGTCGCATTAAGCGCCTTCAGATCTGTAGCGACCCCTGAAGATCGAGGTACAGAACAGAAAAATCGAACTGTACACGAACGTCAAAACATATATGCAGGATATAGAGCCTGCTCTCTTTCCTTCAGTTTTTTCCACTGTGGACATGGGTGGATTTTCGAATGAAGTTCAGCACGACAGAAAGAGTTTGAACAAAGTTTACATCTAGTTCGTGTATGTTTAACTGGCACTTCAGTGACAAAAGTCCGTCTAACAGTGAACTTGGTCTTGTTGCAATTGCGACCAAAGCAACTAAAACTAGAAAGCCAGTATATTATGTCTGTTACCTGCATTGGTTCTCCAGCCGGTCTACCTGTTTTCTCAGAATTTCGCCTTCAGTTGAAAAAGTCATTATAAAGACTGAAATAGAGAGTCAGAAGGCTTCACTTCAGCGATGCAAAATTATTCAAATTAAGTGGATATTGAATCCAACATTATTTCAAAACCGAATAGAGAAACTACAAGAGTTTCAGAGAAATTGCAAGAGCTTCATGCCGAATATAGAGAGAAACTATAAAGTTTCAGCGGATCCAAGAGTAAGCAAACCTTTCATGACAAGGGCAACTCGTAGTAAAGGTGGGGTAAGCCCTGATCACTATCCTTAGTATTTTCTCATAATGTAAAACACATCTCCTAGGAGATGTATGATGTTATACATTATGGGGGTTCACTACCCAGACCGGTTTCGACCTTTGTTGAGGTCTCATCAGTCAGTAGGCAGACCCAAATTGTAAATACCCAGGTTGTAGTGGCTATTCGGCTTTGAAATAATGTTGGATTCAATACCCACTTAATTTGAATAATTTTGCATCGCCGAAGTGAAGCCTTTTGGTTTTCTTATTTCAGTAATTCTTGGTGCCTTTAGTGATGTGACACCTTTTTGGTAACTCATATGGTAAAGCATAACCTCTGCATCACTACAACCTGGGTATTTACAATTTGGGTCCGCCTACTCACTGATGAGACCTCAACAAAAGTCGAAATCGGTCTGGGTAGTGATCCCCCCCATAATGTATAACATCATACATATCCTAGGAGATGTGTTTTACATTATGGGAAAATAATAAGGATAGTGATCAGAGCTTACCTCACTTTTACTACCAGTTGCCCCTGTCATGAAAGGTTTGCTTACTCTTGGATCCGCCGAAACTTTTATAGTTTCTATCTATATTTGGTATGAAACTCTTGCAGTTTCTCTATTCGGCTTTGAAATAATGTTGGATTCAATATCCACTTAATTCGAGTCATTATAAAGGTAATCACATCCTAGGCGAGAAAATTGAACCCAGTATTATTTGGACTGCACTGTTGTTGTTCTTTGAAATTACCTCACACACATCACTTAACATTATGTCTGTTACGATTTTATAGAAAAAATCCGAGTTCCTTCCACTTCTCTACGAGACCGACTAACTCATCCTCAGTTTGAAAAGAACGTGCTACAGAGATGCTAACAATGAACACAAAACTACTGATTCCAGTATCGAAAAGTTCTGGTATATTATTTGCATATAGAATGAATTTTCTTAATGTATGTTGGAAGATAGTTTATTGCATATGGTACTGTCTTATCATTCACAATCATCTGCATGTAGCATTTGTCCCAGCTGAGCGAGGTGTCTTCCAAGATAATAATTCATTACACAAAGAGACAAACTCATCTGTTCTCCATAGTCCTCCCGAAGTGTAAGAGTATTATGAAATCAGCAAAATAAGTGTTTTCCAAGGTTAAACTGAATAATGGACATCGTAACCCCTGGAAAACACTTATTTTGCTGATTTCATAATACTCTTACATAACCTTCGGGAGGACTGTGGAGAACAGATGAGTTTGTCTCTTTGTGTAACGAATCATTATCTTGGAAGACATCTCGCTTTTAAAAGAAATAGTAATCATCCAACCACCTCTCAGTTAAAATCTGATTAGAAAGGTTCCGTGCGTTCTAGACTGATTATAAATTGTTTTCAGAATCAGTCTAGAACGTTCATGGTTTATGGAAATATAACTCTCAGGTATAAGCTTGTGTAAACACTCTAGCAGTTTAAAACAGTCTTGCGAAGAGGCTTAGATCTAATGTTGGGGTTATTCAACATTATTATTATTACGTTACAACTCTACTCCCACTCCACTTATCGTCTTCCCTAGTACTTAATTCTCAAAATACACACTATTATCAACGCCATGTACCGCCCATCAACACCAACAGTATTTTTTGTCTGTAAATTGTGTGTTTTCATAGACGTTTAACTGCATGCAGGATTTTAAAAAAAAAAAAGTTTCCGGGAGAAAAACTCTACCTTCCGTATGAGATCGGCTAACTCACCTTCAGTTGAAAAAGCCCATATAAAGATTCCTGTCGTCACGACGAAAATAGAACGTAGATGGAAGAAATTTAGTGTCTAAACCAGTGGTTCTTAATCGGTGTTCCGCGAACTGGTTACAAGATGTCACATGACACTTTTACTACGAAGCACGCCAATCTTGCTTGAAAAACTAAAGATTATTTCAAGAGTTGTTGGACATGCAAGTTAAAGAAGTAAAATATTTTGAAAAGACAAAAATTTTGATTAGGCACAACTTAGATCATATAAGGTAGCTGATTTAATTGCTGTAAAATTAAAACTACATACTATAGCAGTCTCTCTTATTTTACCAGCATATTGTGAAATAGTAAACATTATGTTTGGCGACGAAGCAAAAAAGGAAATTATGAAAATTTCTCATTCGGCTGATACAATAAAAAATAAAATTAAAAATATGTCAAATGATATTGAGAAAACAGTTACCAATAAATTTTCCAAACAACATTTTGCTTTACAAATCGAAGCGTCCACTGACATTAGCGTAAAACTCATATACTAGGATTCGTTCGTTTCATTAATGAACCAAATAGTGAATCAATTTCTATGCTACAGAGAACTTACCGAACGTACAACAGGACAAGATATTTTTGACTATTACGTCATATTTAGAAAATTTTAAAATTCCATGGGAGCTGTGTAGGAATTTGTACGGACGGTGCTCCATCGATAGTAAGCTCTATAAAAGGATTCGTTACCCTTGAAAAGAAAATAAACCCAAACATATCTACGCACTGTTTTTTGCACAGAGAATCCCTAATTTCATAAACATTACCGACAACATTAAAACTTGTGCTAGTCCAAGTTGTAGATATGGTAAATTTAAAAGCACGCCTTTTTTTTTTTTTTAAAAAAAAAACTTTGCATGTCTATAGAAGCTAAGTACGAATCTTTACTTTTGCACGCTGAAATAAGATGGTTATCCAGTGGTAAAGTGCTATTCCGAATTTTAGAACCTTAAGAATGACTTACTGGCCTTTTTTTTTTTTGTTTTTTTTTAATGAAGGTATAGATGCTTTTGTAAAATGTCTTCAAAATGATATTTGGTGTGCTAAAATGGCATATTTAGCCGATATGTTTAATTACTTAAATAGCGTTAATACAAGTATCCAAGGGGGAAATGAAAATATTTTGACATCCACTGTCAGCTTTTCAGAAAAAAAAGTATCTCTTTGAAAAAAATGCATATCAGAAAAAAAAAATATAGTAGATATGTTTCTTTCACTCCATAATAAAAATGTCGAGGGAATTATCTCCGTTATAACAGAACATTTAACAGTATTGGAAGAAAAGATTTCAAGTTATTATCCTTCCTTAAATACGCACAATTATGGCTGGATAAAAATCCATTTGGGACAGTTAATACATCGAGTTGTGAATTTTCATTACAAGAAGAAGAACAATTAGTTACCTTGTCAACGGATTGTACTCTAAAAATAAAATTTTCTGAAATAACTCTTGAGGGATTTTGGATTTTTGTCAAAGACAAGGGCAATGAAAATTTTGTTACAGTTTTCAGCGTCATATTTACATGAGCCAATTTAAAAACTAAAAAGCGTGAAAGACTTACTAATATAGACAAAGAGATAAGGGTAGCTAGGTCACATATTAAACCTGATATTGCTGAAATCTGCAAACGCCATCAAGCTCAAGTGTCGCATTAAAATAAGTTCCATTTTTATAAAAGGCAAATTCATGCATATTTTTATTCTTAGTTTTTTGACCCTAATGCTTTTTGGTGTTCCCCAAATTTTTCTTATAATCAAAAGTGTTCCGTGACTTCGAAAAGGTTAAGAACCACTGGTCTAAACAGAAGCCGTTACCAGTCAGAGAAATCATTTTTAGACTCGGCAATAACTATAAAACACTCGCCTAAGCTAAACAAATATGGCTGTATTAATCTATCCAAAATTTGGGGAGGGAACCCAACAACTGTAAAAATCTTATTTACACAACATTAGAAGGCATCAAATTAGGACTTTAGGTCTTGTAGCTCGCGTATTTAGAAATACTCTGAAGATGCCAATTTAAAAACAACAAGATTTATTTATTTATTCGTATGGGCACCCCCTCCTTCTTCCTGGTCCCTTTTTTTTGGGGGGGGGAGCCCTCCTAATGAGGGATAAAGTATGTATTTTATGACTGTAAATTCGTGTGTGTTCATGGGGCCAGTTTGCCTGTCCTGAGGGACGAAAAATCCGAGTTTCCGGGTGAAAAAAAACCTTCTACCTCCGTACGTCTAACTCACCTTTTGTCGAAAGAGACCAGATAAAGTTCCTCATGTCATAGAAGGGAATCGAATCCAGATCTTTTCAAACATAGGTCTGAACTACTTTTTTTTCCACTGTATTGTAATACAGTGAAAAAAAAAGCGGGATAAGTTTGGAACAATATTGTCGAGTCACTACATAAATACCAAGACAACTATCGATTACTTTAAAAAAACTTTTTACGTTTCAAAATCTAAACACTTACCTACCTGGGATATAAAGGATATAAATAAATAAATAAATAAATAAATATATATATATATATCGAATCCAGATCTTTTTTTTTTCACTGTGTATATATATATATATATATATATATATATATATATATATATATATCCTTCCTTTTAATAAAGTTCAGTACCAAGTCAAATATTCTAATATCATACAGTATTCATTCTTCGTTCTCAACCCTTGTGTCTCATAATCACTTGTTTGGCCCATTCAAAAGTGATTTAAAAAAGTCTTCATTTTTCTAGCGATCAAGAACCGAAGGAGGTGGTGCCTAACATTTTCTTTTTTTAATCAGATTTAAAAGGAAATTTCGGACAATTGGAAGCCCGTGTATCTAGTACAAACCTTGGAGTTCAATTGCAGGAGTTTGACTACAAAAGCAACAAGATTACTTTTTTTATTTATTTATTTTTATCGATACCGTTTAGAATCCTGAAAATGAAGCAAAACTTTTCTTGGATATCATAGCAAAGAACAAAAGAAACAAAAACCCAAGGGGAAATTCCTCATTTCAGCAGATAAGAATAGCAATTATTCGTTTAGTTTCTGATTTTGATAATTAGATATTAAATTCTGAAACAAAAAAAAAAATGCTTAAATAATTTTTCACATTTTCGTAAATTGTACCGAATTTGAATAAATTATATAATCAATTTAATATAACAAAATAATCTGATAAATAAAATTAAAATGAGTTAAATTAATAAATCTAGACTATTTTTATTTTCATCATAAAAGATTCAATTTTTTTTTTTTTTTCATTTTAGTTAATCTGAGAAAGCTACCAGACATATCCAAGTAATTTCCTTGGCATCTATTTCAACGTGTACAATAATGACCCTGTTTAGAGCAACTGCACTCCCACACTATAATTTTTCTCTATTCACACTTTCCTTCAATAGATCTGTGCTCTCTCACAACGATCCTCCCACGTCCGCAAAGTAATTTTGCCACAAATAGCACAAGGGGAAAGGAAAGAAAAAAAAAAAGAAAAAGAAATGAGAAAAGTCGTTCTGCCCACCTGTTTACGACTTTCCAGTTCGCTCCATTCACTAACCAAACGACTAAATAACATTTTTGACGTTCTTTACCAATGCGCATGTGTAAAAAAACAGTCGGTTTACCTTCAGTGGCAAGCGGGGTTCGCCTGAGAAATACACGGTTTGGTTTAAGTGATATTGGCCTTTTTTTTTTTTTCTTTCTTTTTTTCTTCCTTTAAGTGCATCTGAACGAGAAACAAGTTACGGGAAGAAATTCTTATCTTATATGGTAGTTTTCCCATCATTTAAGTGATTTTCCCACAATGTAGGAAAATAGTATAAATTTATGGTGGGTTTCTTACAGCAGATATAGTTTTGAATAGACTGGGAAATATCACATATGTAAACGTTAGACTTATTAAAATGCTTTATATGAAATTAATGAACAATGGCTCTCAAGAGTTTGAAAATACTGAATTTGGAATACCGAAATAAATAAATAAACGACAATAATAATAACAACAATAAATCGTTTTGTAGATATTCATTTATACATGGTACTTAAATTCTTGTCTTCTGTATCCTTCTGTGATGGATGATTCAGTAAAAATAAAATAAAAACACCTCTAGGATTCTGTAGGTTTTTCACGTCACTTGTTGGAAAAGGGACTTGGATTCAAAATTCTATTTACAATGAACGGAAAAATCGTCTATTTTTATAAACAAAATATCTCAACTCAAATGAAAACATTCTTGGGATGAGGTAAAACAAGTTCGCAATAAATATCAGCCAGTGTACAAGATGAGGCAACTGCAGAATATGATCGAGACTGCATTAGCCTTGTGAAATACTTTCAACCTCCTCGTGGTGTATGTGTTCATGTCCGACTAGCTGAAGGTGTTTACAGAGCTAAGATGGATACCACTGGCTTTTAATAAACTGACCACTTAGTGTATATAAGTGGTGAACAATGATACGCATGCCAATAAGGGGGGGGGATAAACAAGGCCGGATCAAGTAATTCTAGAACGGTTGACTAGTTTGGATATATGCCGGGGAAATTCCTCGGATGTCAGGCCTTTACAGTCGTGGTGGGGAGGGGTGGTCACTCTTTGAGATTCCGTCTAATAGGCCTCTTACTATCTCGAACGCCACATTTTTGACAGGGGAAGGAGAAAGGTATATGTACACCATTCATTAGAATTAATTTCAGCTTAGAAACAAAGCGCCTTAGCATATTTTAAAAACTGAAAAACAAAATGGAATTATTCATACATCTTGATTTTAAAATACTGTAGTATGGATATTCTTCTGTTGGACCCTTCGTAGCTCAGTTGGTATCGACGATGCACATTGGTTTAAAAAACTTGAACTTGAATCCCGTTGGGATCTGGGACTCAAAGAACTTCAGGCCTTTTTTTTTTTTTTTTAGCTAAATATGAGTTAGTTGGGCTCACACTAACTCATCTTTAAGTGGCTGGGTTGTTTCTCTGAATCTCTTGTTTGTCATCCAACAAAACAGGCAAACCGGTCAAAAGAATACACGCAATAGAAAGACTATCCACTAGCCTCATAGCTTTAGCAATTCCAAAGAAACAAATAAATTCTTTCTTTTCCTGATGCTTGTTGAGTTTGACGGATGGGTTAAACGCTTTAGCATATACGTTAATCCAGGGTTTCTCAAACTGTGTTCCGCGGAAGGTGAATAGGTGTTCGGCGAGAAGTTCTGGAATTTGTCATTTTTAAATTAATTTGTCAGCACAAAATAATTTAATGATGGTTTAATTGATATTTAATTAAATATTAATTAATAATTATCAATTATTATCAATCCGTATAACCGGGTGTAATATAATATAATAATAAAAATAATTTAAAAAAAAAAAACGCCCCAAGCGTATGACACAGGCTAACTCATCTTTTTTTTTTTAAGTGTAAAAATCCTTATAAAAGTTTTCTGCGCCAGCAGTAGATCTTTTCCAAGGACACCGTCGTTAACGGCTAATCTACGGAGTTGTAGTAACGAGGATATTTTTGTGTAATTAATGAAACTACAAAAAAAAAAAAAAAAAAAAAAAAACATTTTATGTGTGGTAATATCTTAAAGGCAAAAAAGCATATATTTGCATAAATATTATCATATTTAATTATGACACCATTTAAGGTTGAATCTCTCCCTTAATGAATGACCTTGTTCCAACATGCTCTTCGCATTTTCCCCTGAGTAGTGATTTCGCGTTTAACAGTTGACTTGGTACGTGTTGATCAGTCTGTTTACATAATTTAAGCGTGCAATTTTTTTTTGTTGAAATTTATTCTTATTATCAATTTAAAATCATTTTTGTATCAGGAATTAAAACGATATACCGCAATCAAATAAAGTTTGGTGTCCGAGTTGACTTTTCATGACCCAAGAGAGTGAACTTGAAAACTTAACACGAGAACCATCCCATTATCCATAATTTTAAAATGGATGTTCGAGTGAGGTAGGGGGAAGCTGATAGAAATTCTCATCGTACCATTTTTATGACTTTCGATACTTACATTTGAGATTTATATTTTGTTTTATTTGTTGGGATATTTAGGCTTCGCCGTCAGATTTCGATATGTTTGTTAACTGAATTTTTCTCATTCCAAAAGGTGATAAACAATGAAGTGTTAAACGTGGCGTATAGAATATAGCCAATTCTTCCTCACGAGGATCCTCCCCTCCCCTCCCCCTCCCTCCCAACCCACAAAAGGGCAAACTTGCAAGAGAAACGTTTACAAAAGAGCGTCGGGGATGGGTGAACGCTGATTACTCTGCATACCTGACCTTAGTCAGAATATGGCCAGGAATTCCATGTCAGCCGCTGACCCGTGTCGCTATCTAGAACATTTTTACGGTAGAAGTGGAATGTAAAGCTTGAGAACCTCACTTGAGAACTTCATAAACACTATGACAAGGAAATGATTAGCATTTAGGGAACGATGGAGACCAGACATGAGGATTTAAGAAAGTAAAACGCTGTTTTGTAAAAAAACAACTGAACTTGCAAAATATATGTTCAAAAACTTCGAATTTTGCGATAATTTTTCAATGCTAAGTTTCTAATTTATATAATGCAACAATCTATGCGAATTTAATCTCTTCAATAGTAGCTAGTCCATCTCATAAACCACAAGTAGGGTCTATCAATAAGAAATTTCTGAAAAAACAAGCATTTTTGTTTATTTTGTTCTCTTTTAGTAGCCAAGACGATTGCATTTTCCATTTATTGTTGGTCTCCGGAGTCATCTGGATCAGTCTTAACGTTTGCTTTTTTAGATCTTTTCTTTCTTTCTATCTATCTTTTTTAATATTTTCCTTTTCCCCGGCGTTGTTTGTTCAAATCGTTTGTTGATGACATCGGAGATATGTTCTAATCCCAAAAGGCAAAAATATTCTGTGTTATCCGATACGATATGTCACATCTTTCAAATGATTGATCACTAATCTAGTTTCTCTTGTTCTCTTATTTAAACTTTATTTGAAAGTATCTTAAATTACGCATTCCTTAGATGGAATCTTATTTCTTAGTATTCCTGAAGATGTAGATCGATATTCAGCTTATATGTCATGTTGCTACCACCATTTCTCTGATCTATTCTCGTTCTGCCCCTAGATGACATCGATCAATTCCATTGTTTCAATCAAAATATCAGGTAACATTTTTGTTTCTTTCGATAGCCAGTGTGGTTGCTTGGTAAAATCCTATATCTTCCAAGAAACAAAACGGAAAAAAAAGTTATGCATTATTTATTTGTTCATCCGACATTGTTTATTTACATTCTAGTGTATTCTATATCCATGAAAAATCAATTATTTATACAAACAGTGAGCAGTAACTTCAATTTTTTTATTATCAATGTCTGCAAGGCATTTTTTGATTCAAGTACATTATACAAATAGAAGGGGGGAAAAAAGCTTTTTTATCAACTAAGACATACGCCACAAATGACTAATCTTTGAGCCTGGTTGGTTTCATTCATGCAGTATGATATCTTGAACTTTTAGCAATATCTTTGGAATTAAAAACAAAAGTCCATAGTGTGTCCCTTCTACTGGTTTGCCTCGCTTAATTTCTATTTGTTACCGAAGTATTATATTTGACTAATTGTTTTGTAAGAAAGAGGTCAAAAAAGACGTAAGGGATATAGTTTCCTAACCCGTATAAGGTTGTAGAGCAGAAATTATAAAGTTCATTCACTTCACTGAATATGACAACTTCGGTAATTAGTGTTCAAAATAAATGTTTAAATTATAGCAGATATTAGTGTAAAAACTTTGGACATAATGACAACTATACATTCACAAAATTATACGCTGCCTGACCAGAAATACAGAAGTCTCAGAAATTGCTGAATCTGGTATAGTAGTTCCTTTAAGTAGTAAATGGATTTCATTACCAGGTATGAGACCATCCTCCTCCTTAGTGGAGGCTTGAAGTGGCTTGAAAACGTTCCATGCTGTTTCTACAGCAAAGTTTCTGGATTACCTAACCTGAACTCATCTACGGGACTAATGCACATGTCTACAACTTTTGGCGAGTGGGATTTACATTAAAAAAAGTAAAAAAAAAAACATTTTAACTGCCCTATATTAAGTAGAGAAAAAGAAGAACAGCGAGAGGATTAGCCAATAGAAAAGAAAACTTGATATACAATTGTTTGCTATTGTTGCAAAAAAGGTTAAGTTGATTCTAAATAGAGTAGCTCTCTCTCTCTCTCTCTCTCTCCATGATCACTTAATAGAGTAGTATTGCCAGCGGCAGGGAAGAATGGATGCGCAATTCAATGTTAAAATGCAATGTTTTATATTTAGGACTGAGGAAAAGGTCAGAAAAGTGACCCAAAGGAAGTTGTATCTGATAACATTGAACTGGTATCGATTCTCTTTTGGTCCGCCAACACAATACATAGTGGCAGTGCGCTACAGGAAAGGATACAAGTGACTTTGATAATGAAAAAGGAGTTGAAATTCAGGAGACACGTTGCAAAGCGGTACAGATAAATAACTGTTATATTCAGAAAGATAATGACGAGCAGAAATAAGAGAATTCATCGCTCCCTCTTCATAATGCGTTGATCTACTGGAATGTGATTTGGATTTTGTAATTAAGGCCAAAGTAATTAAGGTTTTGAAGGCAGTGTTATGTCTGTTAACTGCATGTGCTCCTCTTACCAGTTTTCCTGTTTTTCGGGATGAAAAACCCGAGTTTCTGGGAAGAAAAAACCCAGCCACTTTCATATGACACCGGTTAACTCTTCTTCATGAAAAAAGCCCTTATAATAGTTCCTCGCCTCCTAGACCAGGATTCGAATCCATGTCCTTCCAACCAAAGGTTATCTTTAATTAAGCTGCCGAAAGGCTTACTGGAATTTGGAAACTGAATTTCAGAGACATGAAAAGTTTGCAGAAAGCAAAAGCTATAACGATGGTAATTAGAGCTATGAAATATGTACCCGAGGGTAAATTAAGAAAGTATGGATTGCAGAGTTTGATAAATGGACAGAAAAGAAGGATATATGTGGAACACATAATTTAGAGAGCGAATTTGATGGGGTAGGAGGAGAAAGAACATAAGGTCATCGTTGAAAGTTGAATGACGTAGTTAGCAATGGAATAGATTTTTAGCAAGTAGCGATTCTCTGACAGTGAATAAATTTAAAAAGAAATAACCGGTAGTGTATAATGCCAGTTAGAATAGTCCTCCCACAATGAGTTCTGGGAGTCGATGAAAGTAGCCATTAGCAACAACAATAACGATGAATACGAGAATAGATAATGCACGCGTGGATTGATGAATTTGGTAAATAAACGGAAAAGAAGGAATGCAAGCTTAATGTATAACAATTTAATGATGGAAATTTATAAGCAGGATGAGAAAGAACAAGTGTCCATTCTTGAAAGTTGAATAATGTATTCAGCAAGGGAGTGAAAAGGAGCAAATTTTTTAGTGGCGAGTGAGAAAAATAAGTAGTGTCAAAGAAAGTAGTGAGAACACTAACGGTGAATGAATATAAACGCAGGGACGGCTCGTGCATAGGCACTACGGAATTGCAGTACCCCCAATTTTCCTCGATACATAAATATATTTATTAATTTATTTATATTTGCTTGTAATATTTAATTTTATCATCAACAATCCTATATGGGTCTCTTATTTTGTATAAAAAATAATAAAAATCCATCTTGTAGGGCGAAGGACGCTAGCAGCACTGTGTTTACCACAGTGCCATATTGCTACGCGCACAAGCATATGCACGTCATAGTGAGATGCGAGCTATTAGCATAATGCGGCACTGTCCGTCGCGCAGTTCCACTGTTGTTTATATGCAGTTTGCGCCAGTAGTGAGTTCGTGTTTACTCCGTCCCTTTAAATATTTGGACATCACAATTAAAGGATTTAATTGTGATGTCCAAACATTGTAAATCCATTCCTTTAATTACAATTAAAGGAATGGATTTTATTTTTAAGTAATTTTGAATTATACTAAACTGTATAATTTTATCGATAATAAACAATATTTTTTCATGTTTAATTTTTTTTATTATCATAATTTTGATATTTTATCCAAACACGTATACACTGTACTTACACTGTGTATGTATATTTCGAAAGTTGCAAGCACCCCCACGATTTCAAGCCACGAGCCGTCACTGTTTAAACGGAACTATGTAATAGTTACCGTGTGAGTTAGAGATTGTCACACGATGACTACTGGGAGTACCTACTTAAATACAATAACAATAATCTTCAGATAGTATTTTTCATTAGTTTCACTTCGAAAATTATTTCTCACTAATAATTCCGGAATTCAGATAAAGGTACCTGAATTATTTCCAGCCAATACTTTCGCATATTTAATTTAAATCTCATAAAATGCCATGCATTACATAATAATTTCAATATATTTAATTAAAGAAAGATCTTATTTAATTAAATATTATTGCCGTCAAGGAAAAAGACTGCCTGAAAATTTCAAGAGTATAATAGTGTCCTAGGGTAGTGCTTCCCAAACTTCTGGATGTCAGGGCCCTCCTCTTGAAAAATTAAAATATTTCACAGCCCCCCCCCCTCGAAAAAAAATCGTAATATAGACACATATTATTATAATATTTATTGTATGTATATTCAATACAAAACATACACAGCGAATATTGCAAAAATCAAATGCAAACATTACATTTTTAGCATCTTACATACGCATTTGACATGGCACAGTATCTCATATTTTTATATAAATATATTGTTATTGTACATTTGCAGTACAAGCAGCACATGAAACGTAAAATGATTAGTAATAAAGAAAGAATGAAAAACATAAAAGAAGTTTAATAAAAATTTAATGTGATGGATGGGTTTCAATACTGCTACACAAAAAGTCAATATCAGGTGAAATGTTTGAAAATGCAATTCTTAGATTTCTGCTTTGAAATGAAACTGCTATGAATAAGCATCTATTTACTAATATTCATTAAGCGCCGAAATACGCAGGAAGCAAAATCTGTGAACCCGCACCAGTGTGTGATTTTTTTCCATTAAAATATAAAAAATAACAAAAAAGAAATAATAAAAATTAAATACGTTTCTTTTAAGATAAAAAAATTTACTTAGTCTTAAAAGATTTGAAATTTGTTTTCATTATTTCACGCCCCCCCCTCAACAAAACCAACGGCCCCCAAGGAGGCCGCGCCCACAGTTTGGGAAGCGCTGTCCTAGGGCATCTTCCTCCCTGACTCAAATGAACTGCAGAAAGTTTTACTGCTAGGTTTACAAAGCATATTAGACTTGACAAGAAATTATACTGTTATTTTAATCCAAGAGAGGCAAACAAAGTTTTCGTGTGAAGTATCTTCACGACTTGTATATAGAGGATGTCGACTTCGCATTAATTGCCTCAGTATCCCATAATGCAAAAACATTATGTAAAAAGAGGATTATGGACGATGGCGATTATGGAGAAAGTAAAGTGCTCTCAAGCGATGAGTCCTTGGACTCCTTAGAGGTACCACGTAATAATAATAATAAAGAACCATTACCTAGATCGATTTTTACTTTTATTGGTCTTATCAGTGGAAGCTAGACCCAGTAAGATACCAAGGTTAAATCAGTGCTGAAGGGTTTTCCGTCCGCAAACTGCCAGGAAACCACATGCAAAATATTTTTTAATATTTTAATAATTAAGTACCAGTATCGCGCATTATTATTATTATTATTATTATCATCATCATCATCATTTCATAAGGGTTATTTTATCTTTACTGAAGAAACTGATCTAAAGCACTATGTGGACTTAGTTTAACTGAACTTTAACAAATGAATACAGGTCCACGTTTGGTAGAAAGATATCACAGAAAGCAACTCAGCTAGTCTTCCGAACTAAACACGCTAGTTCACGTGCTAGCGTTATGTTGACAAAATAAGTGAGTACAAATGTCTTTTCTTATCAAGACTAAACTGGGTTATCAAATTATGTGTGTATTTTCTAACGGAAGTATGTATGTAACTGTGAGAAACTGATAAACTATACCAGAAATATCTTTTAAACATAAAAGTCATAAATCGTAATCTCAATTGCCATTGTGTAATAGTTTGTAGTTAAGAATTACACGCTTTCCATTAAAAGATATTCTGGCCATAGTTTATCAGTTATCGATTTGTTTAATGTTGCAACTTGTTACTGACTGTCGTCTGATCACAATGAATGACTGATAAAGTTTAGAGATAAAGCCCACACTGGAAGAACTAAACCTAATAAAAGCGATGCTCGGAATTTACAATATTGCTGCTAAAATATTGCAGATAATAAATAAATAATATAGTCTGCACTTGTATTCAAATTGCGCATTACTGGTCTATAATGATTGATGTTTTTTTTTCTTTTTCAGATCAACTTACAGTAGTAAAATCGTTAAAATTTTAGAATAATAACTTTAGGGAAACTGTCAAGTAATACATAATACTCATACCTACAGTTATTTTATTTTTATTATTATTTTTTAATCGAGAAAAGTGAGAATTCGCTAGATATAAGAATAGTTAGAAATACTACTTGAATTTTCTGCTCTGAGTAAAGATAATTTTTGGAAATTTATTTTGGATGTAAGGCTCCGGTGATGTAGTAGTTTAGACAATTTAACTTTAATTCCTGTGACGAATTAAATATATGCTTCTTGGAAATTTTTCTTTTTTCCTTCTTACTCAAGGTCTTCGTAATATCCTTCTAGTGTTGGGAAGGTTGTTGACATTCGGTCTTGTTATGGCAGGATACAGTCATCATTCCCTCATGCTCACATTCTGTTATATTTGTAGAAATGTGTGTTCACTAAGATTTGTCTCAAAAATTAAAGCAGCAGGAAAAAAAAAAAAGGTGAGAAAAAATCACCCTAAGACCAGTTAACTTTGTCCTTCCCTTAAAAAAATATCCAAATAAAATTTGCATTAAAATTCTTATTATAAATAAAATTCCTATTAGTGGATTTGAACTCTGACTCGGCAATGTCGTCTTTTCTCATTCTAAATTATATATCAATTATTTAATTATTTATTAAAATAAAATAATAGAATAACCATTATTACAGTATATAATGACGATCTCTTGAATTAAAGATTCACTTTTATTTTTTTTTTTTTTTTTGTCTAAATGAACATAAAACCCCCATTAATCTTAAATACGTTTTCTTTTTCCTCTTTTTAAATTTAGCTAATTTTTAATTCTGGAAACTTAGATTTTCAGATCGCATTAAATTGAATTAGATTAGAAAGGGAGAAGACATAACATTTTAACAAAAAATCTTTAAAAAATCAAAGCTAATTAAGATAATGAGCACACAACATTCTTGAACAAAAATGCATTAACTATATGTGTACAGACTAGACAAACAGAAACTATAATTAGTTTAAAAAAACTTAGCGCAGTTTAAACTGAAAAAAGAAATGAAAATGCAGCAGACAAATTGACATCGTTGAGTTTATTAAAATACGGAGGCTAAAATGTTACATGACGTTATCGTGCAATACCGGGAAACTTAGATACAGTATTTATTTCTATCCTCATTCTTTCAACTGGAAGTGATACGACTTGTTAACGGAAACTGTAAGAGCGAATTGAATCATATGGTTGTCATCCACTAGATCCGCGTCAAAGCAGGACCTTCTACATGCTATAACATTTACAGTGACGACAAATACATGACATATTCGATTATCTCCTGACAGAGTAGTAACAAGACAGAGTCAGTACTCAGCATCTGCACATGATATAGGGAAGTTTTTTTTATCCAATCTTAGAATAAAGTTACAAATAATTATCGCCAACAATTGTTTTAAAAAATGTTTGACAGCTTTATATTAGGCATGCATATCTGAAGATGATATAACACACTGAATATTATTAAGCGAATTGTTCATTTGTAATATGAATAGGCTAAAATAATTATAACAGCGTGTACAATTATCGGAGAATATTGATATGACGTCTGTGCGGACTCCAAAAGATGATTAAGTATATCGAATAAACATTGGAAAAGACAGAAACTTCAAAGAACAGTCTGTTTGCCTTTTTATTTGCCCGCGAAACAATTAGTGACAAAGCGAAGATTTTTTAACTACTAGTAGGCTACCGAGGACAGTATGCAGGAAAAATTAAACAACTATCAGCCCTCTATCCAGAGAAATTATTCCATTTAGGGTGGCAACGGCATGAACTTCATGAATTAATTATCTAAGTTCATATTCATACTTAGATGTACACACAAAACTACTTCCATATATGTTCAAGGTAGGATTTACGAAATATCATGTTTTATCAATATTTCACAACCCTTGACCCAAATTCAGGGATGCTTAATATTTCATGCTACTTTAACTAGTTATATCAAGTCGCGAAGCATACCTCTGGCTGCATTTTGCATATCTTTATGCATGATATGCATAAAAATATTTATACATATCATGAATTACAAAAATATTTTAATGAAGTTTATGAAAGTGCTGAAATAAAAATAACAGTATTTTATGAATATCCAAATGTTTTTATGAACACGCGTTATTATGAATTTTAATTCTAGGCGATAATTTAAGAGCTTGAAAGATTTATGCAATGCATGGTGCATAAATTTATCAAATACACGAAAAGAAAAAATACAATAAATATAACAATTTTTTTTTCCAAATAATATGCCCTGATTTATATCATGTTTTTAGATTTACATTAAAAAAACTAATGACTAAAGCGTTGATACAGATTTTACAGAAAATTATACATGAATTTTAAATAAATAAATAACTTGGTATATTCTTTTCCTCCAGACATAGGGGGACACGAAACAAACGAATCATTTTGTAGACATCTAAAATATAAGCAGCAGACAAATAGCATATTATAAATTACGACGGTGCTGTCCTCTACCATATTTGTAAGAATGTTGACATGACGCAGCTTTTTTCTTTGAAGTATGACTAATTTAAGAGATCAGTCATTCAAAACGGCAGACGGTATTTGACGTTACCGAATGAAAAGAATGCGAACAATAAAAAAGTGGCATGTGTACGTGAGAAAAAAAAAAAAAAGTGAACTTTCAAAATTAGTTTTTTACGTTTTTAATTACTTTTTCCTAAACGGAGCTTAGTAAAGTAATTAAACTTTTGTTTTCGCTTTCAAAGAGTCTATACAAAGTAAAACTATAATGTTCAAGTGAAATAATGCTAAAGTAATGGTATCGGAGAGAATTCTCGAGTCGTTTCGGCAGAAAAGACAGAAATAACGGGAGGGGGGGACGACAGTATGTGTGTGTGAGAGAGAGAGAGAGATATCTGCACATGGTTTGATCCATGTCAATGTTGTTGTCATTGGTGATGATGTATGAGCTTTGACTTAACTATATCATATCAGATCCTCGTCCAATTTATCGTGAATGTGTTAATAAGATATTCATAAGCTCCAAGGACATAACAAAAGAAGTAATGAAGACGTAACAAAGGAGATAATGAGGGATAAATTTTGACTGATTCCTCTTGTGCAGTTGTGGAACAAACCACAATACATTCAGATATCCTGTGATGAACAAAAAAGATACAGATTAAATTATGAAATTACTGTCCACAACAACAAAAAAAAAAGTGAAATTAATACTGTACAACCTCCTACATGGATTTTTAGGGGAGGATGAGGGGGGGGGGAACGGTACAATGCTGATTTATGCGAATCTTAAATAGGATCTAAAAATTTACATAATATAAATGCACTGGATTATGATGAGTGGAAATAGAAACTTTTTCAACAATTAAACGTCTGTAAAAATTATAATTTGTTTTTCTTTTTATTATTCTTTCTTCTGTTGTACAATCACTCATGTTTGTCATGTTGAGCTCCTTGCAAAATAAAGCAAAAAAATTTTTTTTTAATACAGCATTCAATTTCGAAGGAAGATCTAATTGTGCCTACTCGATATATATCTCGATTACCATCCCTAATTTTTTTTTTTTCTGGTAACTTCCTTCCTGGATGCCTGTATATATGTTCTGTAGTTCCATGGTAAGCTGTCCATGAAAAAAATAATCCTTCATCGATAGCTCAGAGCATATGATATTTTTAGAGCGAATGTGCATAGAATTAAATATTATTAACACCCTTTGCAATGTGTATATGGAACTTCAGAAAAATTCCCGCGAAGCCTTAAAAAAATTCTCTTGGAGAGATTAAAGAAAATTCTTGTTATAGATCAGAGCAAGTGCGTTTAAAATGCTGTCAAAAGTAATTACTATGTTTCTCCAGCATGAAAAGTGATATCTCCACTATTCCAAACCCCAAGGATCAAAACCAAACACGAATTAATTTTCGCATACTATCATATATCAGTAAAGACACTGACATTCCATTTATCTTGAAGATGAACGATGGATCAATCAGTGGCTCAACGGAAGCCAAAGTGAGGAATGTAATGCCAAAGAGAGAGATTTAATCTTAACATTTTTTTTTGTTTTATTTTCATCCATCGGTGATTTCTCCTGTCTCTTCCCTCCTCGCTCCCGTATTCAACGTAGATAAATATCCCCGTCAGCAATACAACTTTCATACAAAACCTTGTAAATCCTGAATAATTTTTCGCTTCTGTTTTCCATCTTAACGAGCCAGAAAAAGAATTAACCACAAGATAAATCTATCACAAACGCTAGGAAAGTACAGCCTTTGTGAAAACCCTATTGCCACGATATATTAGGCCTATCGCATCTTAGGTTCAGAAAGTTGTGTAAGTGCTGTATAAAACAAAATGTTACTTTTCACTGATTTGCACTTACTGTTTTTCTAATAAAGTATGCTACCATTATCACTTTTTTATGTTTTTTTTTTCTTTTTCAGAATGGAAACAAAGCACATAAGAGATGCTTCCTACATTTACCTTAGTGGTAATTTATTTTCCCATGACGCATTACTCATGTCTGGTGTCTAGGACATTGAACGCACCTCTTCAAATCCTCTTAGAGGTGGGCAGTGATGCATTACCAGGCGGTGAATAGAAGTTAAGGGAGTGACAAGGCGTGCTAACTTACTCTTCTAAAAGTAATTTGATATCAAATTGTAGTTAAGCCTGTCGCTTATCTACAAACTATCTGATCACTGATAATCAGTGCTGATTGTTCAAGCATATTTACCTCTTCCCTCCACTTTTCCCTACACCAATTATATACTGATGGCAAGTTGTTAATAATTTATCCTCTACCGAAATGCTTTGCTAATCTTAATCTACGCATAGACCCACACGTTACCGTGTTACACTTTATAAAATATTAACACGAGGTTGAATTTCTAACGTCTTAAAATATTAGGATATTTCTGCTTTTTTTTTTATGCTACTTAAAAATCGAAACATTTTGAGTTTTAACTAGTGACATTTGCCCTTTGGCCGGAAAGACCCGGATTCGAATCTCGTCATGTAAGGAACCTTTTATAAATAATGTTGAGCGGAACAACTTCAAGCCTTCAGATTTCATACATACAGAATTTGTCAAAATATTTGATTATTCATACTATTTTCGATGAAACTCGGGGCTCAGTATAAACCGTAAGATAATAATAAAGTATGGCACACATAGTGAACAATTGAGAAAATGGACTCAAGATAACAAGGTCTCGTCTCTTTCTTTTGATATTCCGATGGTGCAGTTCGAACCAAAAATCAATGAAGAAGATTACTGTTTTTGTCTAGCTAACGTTTATATATATCAATCCCGCACACAAGAAGAGGTCGCAAAACCTATAATACATTGTGTGTCGTGTGGGAGCAAGTGGTTAAGGATAAAAAAAGATCCTATTGATTTGTTCGGTCAGCCAGAGGTTGTAGTGTGCTTGGGAAAAACAGATGT
Source organism: Typopeltis vanoorti (assembly GCF_054136105.1). Lineage (NCBI taxonomy): Eukaryota > Metazoa > Arthropoda > Arachnida > Uropygi > Thelyphonidae > Typopeltis > Typopeltis vanoorti. The sequence continues at coordinate 144,719,934 of NC_143553.1, forward strand.
AGATACTTGAAAGAGGAAGACAAGAAGTGATTCGGTAGGTTTAAAGCTGGAGTGTAACTAGGAGCTGTTCGTGTTTTTACAGGTTTGATGGAAAGTGAAGTAACGATGGTAGCTAGTAGAAAGAAAGAAAGTAGAATAGAATATTTATAAGGTTATTGGAGTGAAACTGTGAAAGGTCATCTATTAATCGGATTGTCATTTTTAGATATCAACAAGCATTTTAAAACACGTTTTTTTTGGTGCTATCATGTGAGAGAAGTAATCTAAGCTTAGGAAGATTTGGCGTTTATATAGTGAGAGTAGTTACACAGTAATGTTCTTGAGCCGAAAATGAAACTACGTATTTTGGAGACTGAAGAAGAGAAATGTAATCTTGCCTGGAGATCTTGGTATTATCAAAAATAAGAGGAGATGAAGTGAAATCAGTCTTGCGAAAAACAATAAGATGACTATGTTATGGTCAGAGTGAAGTTGTTCTCCGTTCTGGAAAATAGCAAGGAAATGAATGTTCAAAGCAGGGGTTATTATGGATGATCTTGAAGTATGAAATGTTTGACATGAGAAAGAGGGATGGACTGCTTCTGCCATCAGCAAAACAATACACAGGATTTGAGATTAGCGAGAGAAAGTCAGTTATGTATAGGAGGAAGAGCGTGGATGAACGTACAGAGCCATGAAGTCTCCGAAATGATACGGAAATATGAAGAAAGAACTCCATCCACCATGACACGTCTTAAACAACCAGATGGATATAAGATGGCAATCTAGTAAGCACGTTTCTATCCCAGATCAGACCGTATGTTATAGAAACACGTTACGCTAACATTTAAAACAGAAATGTTCTTTCTGTTCTTAAAAGGCTGTGGTTGATGGCCTGATTTACGGTTCTCTTCACCACCAGAATTACTTAATGAAGTTGCATTAACTAATTATGGTGGATAAACTTAGGGTTAATTAAGTAATTTGCTAAGGTATTAAACAAGACATCATCCTGGTTGGCAGAATAATAGTTCAACAAGTTTCCATTGTTCAACCAGCAGATCGTGAATTCGAATTCAACTACAGACATGGATATGTGTGAAAGTGTTTAGGTGGTAAGCGGTGTTCGTCGCCCGGTGTGAGATCACCAACATGCTCATTGGAGGCCTGAAGTGGTTTGAAAAATTTCTATTTGGTCTCTAGAAACAAGCCTGGATTAGTTTCAAACATGTGATAGTAGTGAAATTTGTTAGGAGCAACAAAGATATTCTCGATTTTAAAAGCATAGCTAAAATATACTCAAGAAATTTGAAAAAATAGGTTGTAATATGGGAAAAAAAAATAAAGAGTAAATGTAGGGTGTTGGAATCTCACTATGATGATGATTATGCATTCTTTCATGTTCTCATTTTCAATTAATTTTATTCATAATTTCATTAAAAAAATGTATATTTGATCATTAGGTTAAAGCAATTTAAGAATATTAAAGAGCATCTATTATATATATTTTCCTTGTGAAAAATTCAAACGGAACCTCAAAAATTAATATTTTTAAAATCAGCGTAGCAAAAATTCGAATGCAAATCCCCTGTGGACCTTCGTGTTTGAACTGGATGGATTTTATTTAATACTCTGTTTTCATGTTGCTTTACTTTCACCGTTTAAAATACAAAGAAGTATCGATTTGAATGTGCATTCTTCGTAGAAAGGGATTATTTCCGAAAAATAAAGGGGAAGCGGGGGGGGGGGCAATGTCGTGCTATCAACTGTAATTAGAAAAATTTGTAGTCATTACCGTTTATATAGATCTTAATGTACTGATCTTGAAATAATAGATTTTAGGGTCATTACTTAATACGAACTAGCAAAAATGAATCTGTTCGCAAGCTCCTGATAAGTCAGCGTATATTTAAGGAACAGAAAAAAAAAAAAACTTGGGAATAATGTTTCACAAAATGAGAAGACCTTATGGAACAACATTAAAAAAGGATCGTAAATTTCGGGAGGAAGCAATGTAACTTTTTTTTTTTCCTAGACCGTTTTTACCAAGATCCAAACATTGCAGAAATCTTGCATTTAAAGACTTCAATGGGCATTCAGTTTCTGTAAACACGTCTATTACTGTAATTTTGTCGACCCCATCACCATTATGTGTATATTTTATCTGATAAAATATCCCCTATACAGTCCTCGCACGTCCTTCTACTTGAGTAATGTTCCTATCTCGTATCAAAACAATAATGGCCTATTTGGAGACCTACGATGCGTCTTCGTACCATTATAAAAGGCAGAAGAAACGCTACTATCTGTCCATGAGCTGTTATTGATGTGTATCATCATTACATGAAACCGTCTAATCTCTCTCTGCACCTTTCTTTTCTTTAGGGATACTCCAATTGGTTGGTGAAATGTAGCCTTCACGAGATTGATGGTGATCGCTCGCTTGCATGCTGCACTTCTATTACTTAACCAGGTAAAATAATGCCTTAAAACTCCTCGCCAATACTCCATTATCTGTTCTACGTACAGAACCGTTTTCTTGTACTGATTTCTTTCGGAAAATATCTACGAAGAAGCATCTATCATGCTACGACAGGAGTATAAATATTGCTCTTCAATAGCTCTAGTAGCAAACCTAGAGTGCGTCTAGCTTAAATACAGTAATGAAGAAAATAAAAGTAATAATCGAAAAAGTTCTAAGTATTGAATGCACTGCCATCCTTCCGGACTGATTAAGATAGTTAATGAATGGAATAGAGTGAAGGAATTTCTAGAGATGACAAATTATACACAAGAATTTTCACAGATATAGATAGTTCCATTTTTATATTTCAGAGCATTAAAAACTATAATTATAAGTCAACATTCTTATTCTACAGAATCCCACCACTTTTATTTGGCCCTTGGATTCTATTTTTAAGGAATAATGAAACAAAAACTAATGATTCAACTGTGGAAGTGGCATCCCAATTTTTCCTAAACAATTCCATTATACCCTAGTTCTAATTTCCTAACTTCATTTTTTGTGCTGCGAATTCCACGCCATTTCCTTAAATTCTTTACTCATATTTTATGCATGCGTATATATCAGATTTCCCTAAAAATAAGCGCTGTTGTTCCTGTTAATCGTTGTGAAGAAATTCCTAAGTGAAATGGGATTTTGATGATAGATTATCGGAGCTATTAGGCTTAATTTATTTTTAATATCACCACTTGAGGGCGCTTGGCTAAGCTTCAATTTCCCGTTCTCTTGTTTTAGCTTAATACTCTATGTTGTCAGAAGCACATATCTCTTTTTTTTATTAATGGTGACTTAATATCCTTGGAGGGTGTTTTTGGTTATTTTCTTTTCTTATTTCTCTGGTTTTAACTTTATATGTTGTTTTAAAAATCCTTGCCACTTTTTATTAATATTAAATTAATGGCCGATGTTTGCAATACTATTACTACTAATAATCTTAGGAGACTATTCGTAGTTTTGTTTATTAAAACTCTTATTAAACCAGGAAATTTTGTTTATTTTCTAGTTTAATAAAATTTCTCTAATTATGAAATGTCGCTAATTTTATTTGCCCTTAAATGAACTTTCCTACTTAAAACATTTACTTATTGGATAGGGCAGACATCCTGCTTGACACCATATCAAAAAGAAAGCAAAAATTCGTAGCACACAACATTTAACTTCTCTTCCACTTCTTTTATCAACAGTTTCGTCACTATGACGGCCTGATTTGCAGCATTTGTGGCCTGGAGGTCTTCCGTCGACTGTTCTGGTGTGAGCAATATTAAACAAAGTGTGGACCTAGTAAATATTTGGGACATCTTTCTGAATGCGTGCAATAACTCAAAAAGATCGAAGAAAGTTCAAGATGAGGGCGTGATTATCTCACAATTTTAGTGCCATAGCTTGAGGCAAGCGACTGTCATCTCTTGTCGGTAAACTTAAATTCACAGAAAAGTTGGAATAAAGTGGAACTAGCAAAAATTCACTTTCGAATCTTGCTTACTTCTCTCAGTATGTTTAAAGTTTGCAACTTAGTACAGCGTAATGCGATGAACTAATTTGGATTAGAAAATGTAGATATAATGAGGAATATATATACATACGCTAGCTATTATTTATTTATTTATTTAAAAACAAAATAACTACCAGCTGCATGCATTTTAGGTTAAGAAACTCCTGGAAATTGTGGAGACTTAAGAAAAATCACAGCCCACGATAATAAAGAAGTTTTATGAGCCCTGGAAAAAAAAAAAGAAAAGAAAAAGAAAAGAAATGGGGATAGGTGGGAATTCATGTACAACAAAAGAACACGCTGTAGTTATTTGGAGAAGAAAAATGAGAAAATACTTTCAAGAAATGACTCTAGAAGAGAAGTTTTGGGATTCATAAATTTCTTTAAGCCTTCTTTGGTAGTAAAAAAATACAGAATGGAACAATGAAAAAAAAAAAAAACAGGTGGGTGAAAATGAAGGAAAACAGAAAAAAAAAGAACGCTGTTATCTGAAAAGAGGGGGGGGGGGAGAGATGCACGTATCTGACGGCAAACCTGAACCCCCTAGTTCTGTTTTATATTTCCTTCTCCATTGATTTAAAAATCGATTCTACCATGAAGATTATGAAGAAAACGTGCACATTCACACGTCATTTTACTTTACAATAACTACACTCATATCGATTTCGCTCGCGAACTGGGGCCATCTGCGTTATCAGCAGCAAGCAACGCCTTGTGTGTGTGTGTGTGTGTCAGCAGGGCTTAGCACTTTGACTGGTAGAGCCAAACCAATCCCATGGCAGATGACATTTTGCCTATTTAAACCAAAGGCTTACACTTCAAAATATGGAGAGCGGGTATTAAGGTAAGTGTTGCGCTCACCGATGTTAAAACACGGTCTGATACTCTCTCCCTTAGAAACTTGGTAAATCTGTTATGGACGAAATCTGAAAGGCTCTCCCTCTCTCTCTCACACACACAGGGTGAGGCTATAGTATTTCAGTACTCTCATTTACCTACCGAAATGCTCCGATGTGAGATGGCCCTTGGCGATTTTTTTTCCTTCTTTAGTAAAGGCATGCATTGTTTATGCCAAAAAAATTTGCCATAAAAGTGGTATTAGAGCGATGCAAGCGAAACTTCGTACTTCTCTTGTTTTATGACAGTCAATTTTCAACTTGTATTTCTGCTTTATTCCCAATTATTGCCATACCTTTTAATGTTGCTTTACTTCTTTACACGGTGAAAATTATTAATAAAATCAATAATGCTGATAATTATTAATATTAAAAACATTAATATTTTTGTCTGTTTTTATTAAAAGTGAACGAAACTTTAATAAAATGATTACCTGTATCACTTTTTTTATATTTTCTTTTTTTTAAATATTTTCTCTCCATAATTATGACGTACAATCTGCTATTTTAACATTTATGAACGACTATGTAAAGTAAGTTCAGTAGTAGATTCAGAAGAAAGGTTAACGCTCTCCTCAAAGAAATTTGAATATTTTTTGAATTATAAGAAAATTATAAATAAGAAAAATAATCTTACTAAAACATCTAATAAGTATTAGTTATTTGTTATTCCCCCCTCCCCAAATATAAAAATAAATAAACAGCTTTAAAAATGACTAAAATGTAAGAAATTGTTGTTTTCTCGTGTTTAAGTTTCCTTGCTGATTTTTCCAGTTACAAGGAAATTATTCCAAATAAAACATTAAGCTTATACGACATTCTGAAATAAAATCTATTGTTTTAGTTGTCAAAAATGTAACCTTTTTTTTTATTTTTTTTATCTACAGTAAGTCAGTTTTAAGCCCGAGATCTATATTTTAAAAAAGGAGATTCTCAAACCGGAAGAGAAAAAAAAAAGTTTCTCTGTTATTAAAATATTTTGATACTTGAAAAGACTACCGAGATTGGCGATAGCAAAAGCGTCGGGAAATTGAACAGATAAAGTACCGTTCCTGCTGGTGTTTTCAACTGACTGATAAATCAAGAGAACGTCACGGGTTGTTTGTCGCTTGATAAATAAAAAAAAAAAAAACAGTCGGAAAGTTTCTTCAAGTTTGAGAACGTCGGAATTGTAAATAAACAAGCTCTGATAAGAACTGAATGTTTTATTTGAAGCAAACAAGGAACTTATTCAAGACAAGCAGCAAGATAACAGCGTGGCCTTTTCATAATTGACTGCTTAAAATGTGAAAAGAACACAGAATTCTTATTATGTGATGCCTTCGTCTGTATTTATAAAGAAGATATCAGTGTAGTGCTTTTCAATTTAGCTGTCTGTTTTACTCGCCAGGCTTCGGTAACTATGGCAATAGAATGCTGCGCTTGGTGATACTATTATGGCATTTTAAGTTCCACAGTCTGCAGTTTAATACATAGGTGGAAATCTTCGTCCAAGTTTGTTATTATTAATACTAGATAACTATTATCCTTTTTTAAAAAACTATATTCTTTTTAAATAAATACTATACGTTATATACTTTCTAACCATATTTTATTTAAAAGGAACGGCAAATAAAATTTATTTATTTATTATTTCAACGCTAGAATTAGAAATGTATGCACTTACGATTAAATGGCATGAGAATGAATAAATATTTGTGAAATCGGCGATTTGCACGTCCAGATATGATTTAGGCTCGATTAGTTAATTAGAATAGTCACTTTACATAAATAATCTTTTATTGATATTTTGTCATATGCCATCAAATTTGTAATAAAATATAATAGCCGCGTGTAATGTAAGCAAAGAATAACTGTGAAAGCGTGGTGTATTTAATATATCTCAAGAAGCTACCACGATGTTAGAACTTTCCTGTTTGTCATTTTAAGCATGACAAAACATTTTGGCTTTTTTTTTTTTTTTTACTCGACGAAGTTATTAAATTTAATTAATGATCTGGAAATTACGACTTTCGTTGCATATGTATTAGATTATGTCCCAACGAAAAATTATACCCTTGACCTATTGCTGTTTAGATACTAACGTCTACAAGAGATAAAGACGATTGGAATTTCCACCTTAGAAACCGAAACTGATATTTTAGAACAAAAGGAGGTCAAGATGAGAATAAATAGAGGTGGTGCCCATTTTTTATTCAAATACAGCATTCATAAAACAAATGGGCCAAATCTGATAGCATAATCTTCCATTCTTCGTGCCTGAAATACTTCAAGCAAGGCTGAATATTCAGATGTCAATTCAGTCCAGCAGGGTTAATCTTATTGGATAAACACCGATACCCACACACTTGTACCGCAACACGTGCACGGTACTTCCTTGAAGCAAACGTTTACCTGGCATGCATTACGATAAAGTAGTGAGTCATTTAACCTGACCTCAATTCCCGTGGGGGTCTTCTTATTTCATGTCCACCATTCCTTTAAGAACAGCTGTTCTCATTAAACCTCCTGCTGGTATAGTAAACACAATAAATGGATAAGATTTCGAAATGGGAAGATAATCAGAGGAAAAAATAACCAAATTTGGTTACTGTTGAATTCGTTATTGTCATTTTTATCCCAAAATAATCGAATATTTCGTGTATGCGCACGTTTTCATAAAATGTTTAATTTTATGAAAATTAAACCTCCAATAAGCACGTTTTCTGTAAAACGTGCTTATTGGAGGTCGGAAGTGGCTTGAAAAAGTTCAATGTTTGGTCTCTAGATCAGAGTTTCCGGACTATGTAAAAAATAAATAAAATACAAAGAATATATAAAATTAATAAACATAGAAAAAATCCTTAGCCCACCTACGGTACTAATGTACTATAGGCTTACAACTTTTCGTAAATGGGAATCAAAAAAAAAAAAAAAAAAACTGTATAATAATACTTCCGTAGTAGCTAAATAACTAAAAACTGTATAATAATACTTCCGTAGTAGCGCAAGCGGAAGACGACGTGACATGCATCCCCTGGATGGAAAAGACCTGACTCCGAATCTTGTAATGACGCATGGAATGGCGGTAGTGGAATTCTTCCCCCACTCCCTCCGACAAAGCGCCCAAACTTGTCAGGAGCATGCACTGACAAAAAAAGCATCTGATGGGCAAACTTCGAGTCCTTGCTGCATTTTTAGCCAATTACCATTTTTTTAACCAACAGTAAAGCATTAACTTATTATTTTTATGGAGGACACGAAATTACAGTGGATGGATGGATGGACGGGAAAACAAAAATCCCAGAGAACAGAATTTGAAAGGAATGAGGAGAATTAATTTAATAATTCGGAGTCAAACAGGTGAAGAGATTTACTGTGTGTTTGAAGAGGTTTCAGAAGAAAGTGACACGCGAGCATACGTTGAGGAGACAGGGAAGGCTATGGTTGTTACTAGAATATCGCTATTCTGGCGGTGCCAGTTTGGTTTATTTGTTTTCATTACGAAAGTGGCGGAATTACTAATGCCGATTCGTACGAACTATTTACGGTAGGGAAAGTCAACTGATTAACCTAGCCTGCCTCTCTCTATCTTCTGAACGTAACAGTTTTATCTATTATGTTACAAAATTTCTATCCTAAATTTCAGACCTATGCATACGAAATACTGTTCAGAAGAAAAATAACCCCTGGGGTTATTTTTCTTCTGAAGTTGTTCAAGCATTCAAGAAGTTGTAATCAAGAATACAACTTCTTGAATGCTTGTTTATAAACAATTATAGACGTGATTCATGTTTATATCAAGAAAGATTGAAGATTAATTTTCCGAAAGACAAATCCTATGTCACAATACAGGTATGTTCATTGAAGGGAGGGTATTGGCGAAAGAATTTCTTGTTATATTTTCCGAACCCCTCTGATATTTTATTTTATTTTATTTTTCAGAAGGGATTCAGCACCAAACTACTTCAGATTTAGAATGAATATCTCAATGGAGGAGTAAACATCTTAGAGAAAAAAAAATCGTCCAATCAGCGACTAACTTTTATATGTATCCTGTTCCGCGCGGTTAGCCTAGTGGCTATGTGCTTCGCAACAATATGCCTGGGGAAGGAGTGTCCTCCTAGGTTCGATTCGCGTCGACGACGTGAGGAGCTCAAGGATCTTCCTCAGCCATAGCCAAGTTAGCCGGTCTTGGACGTGGACAACAAGGTTTTTCTACCAGTTTATCTGGGGCTTTTCATCCCGCAAGTAGGCAAACCGGCCCATGAACACACAGGCTACAGGCATAGGATATAGCACGGCAAGGAAGGCAACGGGAAACCACCTTGTTCATAATCATTTCCCTAGTATGGTAGCATATAGCTACCCTCACTAGCCGTATGGCTGAGAGAATAGAATGAATATATCCTGTTATATATATATATATATATATATATATATATTGTTTTCGATTCTTGTTGATAATTGGGTTGTTTGAATTACAGCTGCATAAACTAAGGCTATGAAACCAACGCTATCAGTAAACTGCATGTGTTCTTCTGGCCGGTTATTCGGGACGAAAAACCTTAGTTTCCAGAAGGAAAACCTATTCTTCGCGTTCTAAACTGAGTCGAATCCAATTCTTTCCAACCAAAGGGCATTGTCGCTACCTACTCAGCTGAGACTATCTACTACACTGTGACAGTACAGCGAATTTTGTATGGTTGAATCGAACTAAAAGAGGAAAAAAAAACTCGCAGAAGAGTTCACTGATGACATTAAAAAATTACTGATAATTCAGCGTGATTCTGGCTTATTTAACTTAAGCATTTTTTCATTAACCTTATGTAATAAGTTAAACGTATCCGGGGAATTCTGGGATTGGAGAACTAAAAAAAATAAGCAAAAAAAAAAAAAAAATTGGACGCTGTGTTGTAGTGACTCACAATAAACAATTACTGGCTCATGCCCAGTTTAAAATTCAAAGACGAACTATGAATTGATTCAATGAACATACCTAACATCCATCTGTGATAAAAAGAAAAGAAAAAAAAAGCAGCTCTATATAAACTAGCTATATTCATCTAAATTGATCGCTAGAAGAATTAGGTTTCGTCCACGAAAGTGTGCCGAACATTATTCGGTGAACAACTACCAAAGTTCATTACGCAATCGAACAATGGGAGGTCCTGCTATCGATGCAAAAACTGCTATAATAAGTGCAGCATTTGAAGAGAAGTGCTAAGCAGGTGGTAAAAAAAGCATTATTAAAGCAGTTAATGAGTTCCTAGACAGCGTGACGAAGTGATAATACGCGAACATACACAACTGTTGGGCCGCTATTTTTACTGTTAAGTGTAATAATTGCTGCAGGGAGAAAACTGCAGACGTTGATGGCGGAAGAGATGTTTTAAGATACTTCACGTGGCTTTCACAGTAAAAGCATGCGGAGAAAAGAGGATAGTAGGTCAAGCAGTCCTTTTCGTATGAGACACAGTGACCTTATAGGAGTTTTAAGGCTATAGAGAAGAAAGGTCGGGGACATATGACGTTTCCTGTATGGCAATTTTGCTTAACTGGTTAAAAACTGAATTTCGCCAAATATAGTTGCGTTGGGAATTTCGACGAAATACATGTTCAATCACCAGAGGGCACTTATTGAAGTATTAACAGCAGTCCCATTATTCATACTTCAAGTACACTGCTCAAAACAATTAGTAGATATTTTAGTTTCTGTCGGATAATTATAAATTTTTGCAAATAATCATAACTATTGGGTACTTTATACATGAATAAACATTTCTTACTTATGGCTAGGGTGTAATTGATGAGATATTGTTTAAATAATCGAATCAAATTTAAAAATTATACATTTTATCGTGAAATAATTTTAACAAGAATAGCCAAAAATGCTTCTGTTAATTTTTAATCGGGCGTATGTTCTCCATTAACAGCCAAAACAGCGTTACATCTTGATTGCATGGACCGGATAAGATGATCAAACAGTTCTTGTGGGATATTTCCCCACTCTTCTGTGAGAGCAATTTCGAGCTCTTGAAGCGATCTTGGTGACACCAGTCGAGCAGAAATGCGTCTGCCTAAAGCATCCCAGGTATGTTCGATTGAATTGGCATGTTCTTCTGGCAAGTAATGACAAATACTGATCGTCTCTTGGAGTTGTTGACGATAGGCGACCTTGTCTTCGGCAAACGTTTCCCGGCTCCAGAAAGCGATTCCAAAGTCGCGAAATTACGCTTTGAGATACATGACACGCTTGAGCGACAACTTGCCGCGTTTGTCCAGCTTCTAATCAACCAACGGTTCTCCAAGCCATGGATTCCGGGATATCATGTTGCTCTGCAATTTTTAACAAAACAAGGGTGGTAGGTGACACAAGTTTACAATTGAAGTGATAATTATGCATTGTGGAAGTGAGCGCAACAAGCTACGCTTTTTACCCCCCACATGCTAATACGACTAAGACACATTTCGACAAGTCGTAACATGATTTTGTACGCAGTTGCGTGTTCTACACTGTTGTATATTAAGAATATTTTAAAATAAATGTGTTATATTTGTAAATTATTTTTATAGCTTTATAATTTACAAGAAAACCAAAATATCCCCTAATTGTTTTGAGCAGTATATACTATCTAAACGTTGATTTGTCGAAATTTCAACATCGCTTGTGGGATTTGATTTGATACAAGCCTTTTACAAGCTTTGCAAGCCTTTCTAACAGAAGAATTATTTGTAAACAATATTTGTAAACAGTTACTCCAGATTTTTTATCAACTAGGCAACTTTAAAGTTATTCTAGACGACAAGATGTACTCAATATTGTCTTTCTTTCGCTTAAATATTAATATCTTTCGTTTTGACATGCAGAAATGCTGTACGATTAAGACACTGGATGAAAAACAACCTGTCTCGGCAATCTTTAATCTTTTCCAAGTAATTAAAGTAACATCTGTCTTTTACCGCATCTCTATTCCAACTCAAGTTTGAGAGGTGAAATAGTTCTGTGAGCGCAAAACTAAAAATTTCGACGAAGAATTCACAGAGGCGCAAAATTGCTTGGCTATCCACTGTAAACTCGACATGGCTGGAAAAGCAAATGACAGTACTGTAAGAGTCTGAAGTAACGAAATGAATGGAAGCAGAACGTGAATAATTAGTAGTCAAGTCGAATAAAAGATATATCATTCTGTTACCGATACATGGGTGGAATAGTTCTCCCTACCTACCGCAAAATAAACCAGCCAGTGAACACACATCGTGCCTAGATGTAATCCTATTAAAGTATTACTTTTAAAAAGCTGGCGTCTTAAAAACATCTCTTCCAATTCCATTCAAAACCAACAACAATAAATAAATAAGTAAATAAAATGCTGATCAGAGATCGCTTATCGGACCGGAATGTGAAGAAGTTATATTCTGAAAGAAAATACGTTAGGTTATTTTGAAAATTTACCACTTTATATATAAGCCATATTATACTCATTATTTTATCTAGGCCTAACTAGGCCCTGTACTAACTAATATTTCCACAAAAGTGTTGCATAAGTATGAAATATTCTCTTTATAGGACTTCCAAAAAGCTATACTTGTACTACTAATACGTAATGATTTGCATGTATTTAGATAATACCTAAACCACCACAAATCTGCTTATGCAATCAATTATTGAAAAACGATGTGCGATACGACATATTAACTATTATTATTAGCACCTTCACAGTTTAAATTATACTCCATACCTTTTGTGGTAATATTCAGCTTTCGTTAGTTAATAAATTCATCAATTTCCTGCCGTATACGAATTATAGCAAAACTTTCTCCGCTTATTAGGCTTATGACTACGGTGAATGAACTTGAACTTATTTCAGCAGTATTTCACCGCAAGAGGCGCTGATCTCATCGTAAAGTGTCAAAGCGAAGTCGTCAAATTCAAGTTGTAGCAGCAGATGGCGCAGACGAAATCAAATTAGACGAAGTAGATCAAATTCATCTAGAAATTAAGGGTTGTAAAGTCGTTATATTAATCTCCTGAGATTAATTTAGTATCCTGTGATTGAAGCGTAGCTCAGAATATCTGATATGAGTAGCCGGAATATATCATGCAGAGAAATACATGAAATCGAAGCAGTCTCTGTTAAGATAGTAAATCATTTTTATAGCCAGTTATAATGACAGGTGATTTTTTTTTTTTTTTAATTTACGTTACAAATGACAATTTTACCCTTTCTACCATCGTTGCATGATCTGGAATAGTAAAATCAGTATTCTCAAATAAAAGTAAAAGTATTAAATGATAATAAAACTGATTATCATTTAATATTTTTACCAATAATCATTTAGTAAAATTGTTTTTGATTATGTATAAAGGTACATTTTATCTTAGATGATTTAAGAAAGATATACTGTACTTTTGGGCGATTATCTGTGCGCTTAATCATCCCATCACATTCAAGTGCCATCTCCTATCTAGGAGGTTGACTACCATGATTTGACTCATGGTTAATTACGGGCGTTACGACATGTGGTGAGGACCCTATCTCTTCCACATATTGTCGTAAGTATTCATGGCTGTAAATCCGTGTGCTGTTTACCTGTTTAGGGTGAAAAAACCCCTACCTTCGCATGAGATCGACTAACTCACGTTTCGTCGAAAGAGACCTGATAAAGGTTCATCACAGCACGGCAGCGAGGGGAATCGAACCCAAGTATTTGCAGGTATTTACAAAAATCCAAAGTAAATTGTATCAGTCAGATGGAGGGACAGGATTACAACCCGCACTCAAGAGACGATAGCATGTTTCATTTTCTATAAACTTAACCGTTTACAATGTAGTTCTACAATTTTTTAACCTAAATTCCGATTACCGTGGGGGGGGGGGGGTTGTCCTGGGATCCCAGTTGTCTCCTCGTCGCTCCATATTGTAGAACTGATGTGTAGTTCACTCAGCTAGTTATGAGGTGTACATGCCACACATTTAAAAAATAATAAGTTTTGTAAATTACTTTTACCAATTCGCATGGATTGTCATAAATGACAATTTTCGGCATTGCTAACTCCGTCGCAAGTAAACCGTTTGTGCTTCAATGGTACACAAAATGTAACAACGCAAGCGGAGATGTGCATCCAACCATTTACACAAGTTTCATTCGAGATGGCTAACGAATACAATGGATATGATGTGGATACAATCGTACACTGTGGAAGGTTTCTGAAATTGCCATTTGCAAGACATGGATTACAGGTAGATCAGTTACTGATACACGTCCAATGCTCTGTGTATTTGAATAATATATTCTCTTCATCCACATTCTAACGTAAAGTGGAAGTTCAGCGAATGACGACATTCCAGAAATGTCAACTGTTGTTTGCTAATGCAGAAAACACATCTATTTAGGGTTTGTTTTTCAGCAAAAACTGTTGCTAATATTCCTCACAGCAGTCATCGTTGCCATTACAAAATCCGTCATGTATGCAGAATGATGATGATGCTGTTGGCGTTGTTATTTGGGATTACGATAGAAGCAACTAAGGCCATAAGGCCAGTATAATAATTGTCATTGCATGCGTTTTTCTGCCAGATTTGCCTGTTTTGGGATTAAAAAAATACAAATTTCCAGAAAGAAAAATCCATCTCGATATGAGACCTGCTAACTCCCCTTCGTTTGAAAACGCCTACATAGAATACATATCCGCATATTAGTTTGCATTGGAAACTGTAAATGCCACGATCAGATACTCTAAATGATCATGAATGATGCAACAATGTGATAAGTTACAGATGACTACACTGTTCACTGGATGAAAGGTATTATGGGCTGCTAATATGTCCACAATACACTGCAATAAAAAAAAAATACGCTAACGCCTTTTATTCCCAAAGGGAGTAAATGTGGCCGTTTATCTCTCACTAACTTCTTGAAGACTGATGGGTAGGTAATCTCCACCCTTAACCGTCACTGACAACTGACCCAAGGCTATCAATAATTTTCATAAACATCCAGGGAGGAGAGTACGATAGACAACTACCGCCACTTGGCGTTTTCTGTTTATGTTGACTGCTAGCGTCATTCAGCATTATTCACCAGATTATCAAACTAATTATCAACAGATCAAAAGTTGATTTTAAAGAAAAATCTAAGTGTACAGCCAAATTTATCTTGATCTGGTTAAAGCCATTGGTTCGAACTTTTGCGTGACTTTGTTATCATATCTTTTGCATCCAGTAGATCTTATTTCAATAGGTCTACTAATCTCAATAGAGTTTTGTGCGATTTGTTATGAAACATGCAAAAAGGGTTAGAAGAGAGAAATCTCGACTGTCAAAATGCTCCCCATTTTGCTCTTCTAGTTGTAATAATTAATGTTTTCTAAATGGGAAGCATTGAACACGATGAATGTTTTCTGAAGGCAACACGATGAATGAAGAGTTAATTAAAAAAAAAAAAAATCCAAAATGAATAAACTGTTCTCCTAAATACCAATCAGCTGTTGTCTCTTATTTGGCCAGAAGAACGTAGAAAGAAACGACCGTAAGCAGGAAAATATAATTCACCAACCCACTGCCTTTAGGGACCATCTAAAGTAATTTCATCGCTCCGTTCTTACCAACCTGTTAGCGAAGGATAGTGCTGTCTTTATTTATACGTTCCCCTGGCCGAGTTCTGGCTGGCTCTTAAGGAGAGGTATCTCTGGAGTAGCAGGAGTTGAGCAGCAAGCAGACAGTTGTGGTCGGCCACTTCATCTATGTCTTATTTATCTCCTGACATCCGATGTTGTCAAGAGGTGACATGTTCTTACTTCTGTTGCAGAAATCTATGTTCGTTGCTTTTCCCCTATCCATGAATCCTCTCCCCTCCCATTCATTGCCCCCTGCGTTTCATACGATTGGCAGTTGTGGGTGTAGGTTTCCAATCGACACGTTGTACGATCCAAGGTGCTAATGACATTGACATGAAAATAATTGCGCGTCTAGAGCTGCATCCATTACTGAACTATGCCGTGTCGCTGATGTTGCGTCTGCTGCCTGCAGGCGTCTCTGTACCACCCGAGTTAATCAGCTGGCCGATGAAGCAAGACGGCAGCTCGCTATGTGGAGCGTGATTAATTTCTTTCAGAGTCTAGGAGATTTAGATTCTTGTCGCCCACAGTCATCCCGATAATATAGTCGGCCCATGTTCGTTGCATGTAAGGTTCACCTTCAGTCTCAAGTACCTCTCCTCCCCGGCGCTCATAAAGTCTCTGTTTACGTCAAGGAAGCCATCTTATTCAATTAAAGTAAAAAAAAAAAAAAAATCTGCACACCAAAAAAGCTTGATCATCTGTACTAACATATGCTGAAGGGAGACGTATGTTGTCAAAGATAGGAGCGGAGATTAGCGAGGAGGGAAGAGGGGTGAGGACAGAACACAAACCAGGGATGGGAGAAAGCAAAACAGGATGAAAAAAAAAAAAAAAGATAGAGGCGGGAGGAACAAAGAACATAAGATGGATAGACAAAAGAGAAAATATTGTGCAGAATATCCAGGGATTATATTTTTTTAAAAAATGGTCAATAACATGAACGAAGGTGAGAAATGGGATTTTTTTTTTAGGGGAAGGGATCATTAATTTGCATAATGTGATCTCTCCTATCTGGGTACAACAGAACAACGAAATTTCTGCGATTTTTGTGGTCAAAGAATGTTACGCCAACCGACATTGATTGATAGCCGTTTCCGCATATGAGAAGAAATGTTTGCTTCACCTAACAATAAACCGAGGACAGTTCAAAAAATATGGAAAATCAGTATCAACACCGCAGAAAGGTTTGGTTGACTGAGATTTCAGCCATTCCACAGGGTTGGTATAGAAATTGCATTTAGGTAAAGAAAAAAAAAAAGAAAGTGGTAAAATAAACACATTTGATGATTTTCTACACTTCTTATTGAACCGTTTAAGGTATCATTTACATCCTGTATTTCAAGAGGGCGAGTTACCAGGGGAAAAATTCACATTTTACGTCTCAACAAGCGTGAACAGTTTAAAGATCAACTACAGAGTGAGCGAGGGTATTATAATTGCCTATATATATCCTTGTGGACAAAGGTTTTGAGTATGTCTTCAAAATAACTGATACCCAAAAAATAATGGTGATACCAGCTACCTACCG
This sequence comes from Typopeltis vanoorti, assembly GCF_054136105.1. NCBI lineage: Eukaryota > Metazoa > Arthropoda > Arachnida > Uropygi > Thelyphonidae > Typopeltis > Typopeltis vanoorti. The sequence continues at coordinate 144,736,956 of NC_143553.1, forward strand.
ATTTCCAAAAGTTATTTACGGTTTAAAAAATATTCGTCTATTACCTTTGGAAAATAAAATGCGTTATATAAGAATGATTGAGGTGAGGGTTTTCTTATTTGTATTAAATACACATCTCCTCTAGTAGTTAGGGTACTTCTGGATAAACAATATCAACAATGAAATGTTCTTCAATATTTTAAAATGCTGAAAATTTTTAAAATGTACAACGCTATGAATACGGACAATTTGACAACAATTACGAGTACAGTTATTGGAATACGACTCGCCAAAGTTTGAACCAAATCAGTATAAATTTGGAGTAATTTGAGCCTAAAGGCTTGCGTGAACATTTCCTAAATTTGAAGATTCGTATAAAGAAACACTGCTAGTTAGATAATCCGGGATATCACTCTAGAAACCAAAACATTCTCTTCAGGTCTCTAGTAAGCAGAGCAGCGATGTCCCACCGAGCAATGAAAATCGTCTGGATATTAAAATCGGGTTGGATATTAAAATACCAATCTTGACTTGATTTTTAAATATAAATTAGCATAAAAGGAAAGAACTAATGCTTAGAAAAAATCGACTGAATTAGTATGAATATTAACCCTATTTAGTAATAATTTCTGTAAAATCACTATTACATTCGATGGCAATTACATTTTTATTTTCATTATGGAATAAGCATTAAGCTAGGACTAAGTGTTGTGTTGCGAAGCTAATCCTTTACAAATCGACTCGACTGACTTACCATCAAATGAATTCTATCACATATTAAGCCACTAATAGTGTTGATCGTTGCATCCTCTCACGTAGATGGTTCAACTGTAGCATTTTCCATAAATGTATAAAATCAGATTCTGCATTAGTTTATATTGTTATTCAATCTATTTTGTTTATTGCACTTCTTTTTTTTTTTACGGCCCTATTGGCAGTGTAAAACGAGCTCTCTCTCTCTCTCTCACACACACACACACACATTCTCTCTGTCTCTCGTCAAAATTTCCTGTAAAATATTTTAGAAGTTTGACATTCCCACGAGACCACTTCCAGGCAGCACGTAATGTAGCATGTCAATTATTTAGACCAGATCCAACGTTGGTAGACAGATGAGGTTCACCCTGCACTAGGAAGATAACGGCCGAGATATTTTTCCTTCACTCGACAAAGTTCCGCTATGATGGATTTTTTTCCGTGGGTGCCTGGCAGATTTTTTTTTTTTTTTTGATATAAAGCTAAAAGAAGTGATGCGTTTGTAAACACAAATAAATGTGGTTGACCAACTCCAATTAAAAAAAAAAAAAATACATGGAACTTTTGTTTTGGGCTTGTGTGTGTGTAAATCTATAGTGGCTATCTGTAATTATTCTATGAATTCACGAACGCAAAAATTAATTCATTGCAAAATATTTATGCTTGAGCTTATAAATATCAATTTAGATAGTGTGATATTTGAACATTACGAATTTTGGTTAGTTTGAACCAGCTGAAATATTGTTCCGTTTAAAAAAAAAAATTAAATGACAAAGAACTTTTTATTTAAAAAATCTCTTTACGACTATTGGGTTAGACAGTAAATAGATCTAACAACATTAAACCAGTGAAGTTGTTCGCTGAAAACGAATAAAACAAAAAAGTAAACACTGCAATGTCTCCATAAGTAATCTTCTATCCTAATATTATTACTATTATCTCCAATACTATTATTAGTAGAGTGGATATGCGGTCTATTCGGCCAGCCAGACTAACTTAGCGTATGCTTCCTGTATTAGCCTCTGCCAATGGTAGGCTGCCTAATCATTTTGAAATCAGTATAACCATCTGCCCTCGCAATAAGATGTTAGGATGTTCATATCTTACATCCACTCCCCTCACTCCACCTTAGTTCTTGGGCAGCTTCCCAGCACTATTGAGTTTTGAGGCGTGTAGCTTTGTTGCTGGTTATTATTACAATACAGTAGGTATTTTAAAAACATATATAAAAAATTTCAATAATAGAATGGAAGGTTATACTGATGACACAGATGGTTATACTGAAGAACAGAGTATGCAGTACCATCACCCATGTGCGCAGAATATAATACGACGCATCCTTGTTAAGGACAACAGCTTGTTAGGACATCATCGATCTCTCTTTCTCAAAAAAAAAATAAATAAATAAAAAATAAGGTGTAGTTATTGTTATTATACAATTATACTATATATACACGATATAATATCCATAATTATGGGAAAAACGTCAACTTTTCTAGGATTGGTTCTTCTTATCCTTAAAGATTCTCTATAAATGTCTCCTTTCAGGAGAAAGAGTATAACAGACAACTGCGGCTATCTCGTTATCCCTAAACTCTAACACTCATGTTACTGTCGGCAGTAGCATGATTTACATGGTCGATTTTATGAATGCACAGTTAAAAATCCCAGTTTCCTGAAGAGAGAGAGAGAGAGATAAAAGTTATTTGCGATATCATAGGAAAGGTTCCTCTAGTTGGTGACTAGAATCCAACCTATAACGGTCTTTCTTCGCACAGCCACGAAGAAAATAACGCTACGAAAATAAATACCATTTCAAAAGAGCTGAAGTTTCAGATCTTTGTTTGATTTTGATAGTTTAGTTCAATTCAACAGTTCAATAACTATTGAACTGTTGAATTGAACACTGTGTGTGTGTGTGTGTAGAGTTTTTCGGGTCCTAGTACCTGGACTAACCTGACGTTTCTTTTAATTTTTAATTTTGTGTAACGACCACAAAAAAAAATAAATAAATAAAAATAAATAAAATAAATAAAAAAAAAATCTAATTTCATCAATATTTCCTATTTGTACTACTTGTTTTCCTTGGCTAATAATGTTCTGTTTATTTTCCTATCTATAGTTCTAACACTAGACATACTACTGATATTTAAATATAGAAAACGTTTAACCCTATTCCTTTTTATTTACATTTTAATACGTTCATGATTGATAACTTAAAAAAATTGATTGCTCAGTGCTAACATTCAGTTAATTTTTTTTTTTTTTTGACATTTAAAAATCAACGTTAACAAAATTAAGTTTATGTGTCGGTAGTTTTTATTCTTCCAGTTTGTTGATATACACGCCACGCAAAATCATTTGTTTCTGCCAGAAATTAAGCCTAGCATATGTGCTCCCCTTGGTCCCGAAAGCGTTAATTTTATGGAAAAAGACGTAGGTATCTGTTGTTATTTTAATTCTGAAAAATTTCTTAATTTATCAAGTGTAAAAAACGAACAAACAAGTAAAAATAAATAAATAAATAAATACACCAAAGAAATCAAAAGTTTTGGAAATTTTTTGTCTTCAGCAACAAACTCAGAAAGTCAATGCATTTAAATGCTCAACAAAAGTATCAAATAAGATGGAAACACTTCAACGACGATGATAACTTAGTTAAAATATTTAGACTCGTATATTCGCTAATTAAAGCCCGAAGGACACCCATTTGTAAGAGAAATGTTTTCTGTAACCGCTACCGTGTTATTTAAAAAAAAAAAAAAAAAAATCAGGATTGATTTTTTAACATCTCACCGCTTAGTAATTCCTTGTTTCTAAAGTTTCAGCACATCTCTCAAGCAAGCAAACCTTTCATGGTTTATAAACCGTATATAATTCAAACGCTTAACAATAAACTGTTTTGTTTTCATCGTATACTTCTTTCCTAAGCATCGCTGAATACTTTTAAGGTAAGCTTATTGACAAATATAAACAACTGAGCGCACTTACTTCCTAGTTTCGATGATCTTTACTATTTGGTTAGCTCATTTTTGATTGTTTCTTCGCCTAGAATAACCCAATATCTTCGTTCTAAAATTTAATCCTTGAAATTAAACATTAATAATTCAGATTCGAATTCATAATAGGCCTTTATATATTTTTAAATTCCACAAAAATATACTAATCAATGGCCAAACTAGATTGTCAGGGGGAGATGGTGAAATAATCGACTAAGTACCTTTCAAATGGTACAAAAATTAATTATCTTAGCTTGGACCCCATGGCGTGCCTCGCGGGTAGTTTCGATCCTGTTACTAATCGTACTGTTATCCATTAATATCGTAAAAAAATTGCCGAGTAGATACCTAGTGTGTCATACAAATCAATTATCAATTAATTATTATGGAAAGATGCATTTTTTCCCCCAAGAATGCACAGTGATTAGTTGCTTTTTATAAGGAAAAAAAGTGGAGAAGAAAAATTCTCTGATTACGAGAAAAAGTTTGTTAAATTAATGTTTTCGCATATCATTAGCATCATGTATCTACTTTTTATTATTGATTAGGAATTGAAATAGCATTTAGCACACTGCAAAAACTACTGCAGACGCTGATAAGTCAAGAGCAAGGAGGGGAATAAAAAGACTCCTTCAAACCGCAATGAAAAACTACTATTGATTAGGAAAATGTTATGTAATAATTAAAATGCAAAAATTACGTATAACAGCTGTATTGCTTCTCCAAAAGTAATCTTATTTATTAATATTTCCCAAAATGTTTTTTTTTGCTAAATATTTTTTTTTTTTTTTTGAATAATGCTGCAAAATCGAAATAGTTTTCAGTATATAAGTTTATTTTTAGGTTAAATTTATGTAAATATTTTCCAGGCAAAATATTCAGAAAATGAGCTAATTGCAGACTGCGTGCTTACATTCCATTAAAAATGTATGTTTAGCGCTGATCGTAAAAATCATTTCATTTCTTTTAGAGCGATCTTTCATGTTAAACGAATGGTTGTTTTTATATTATTGGAAGAATGCAGATCTGGCTATACATTACTGTAAAAATATTACCGAGAACTGGACCTTTAAATGCGTTTAAGTTTGTTAATAAATGGTTATGTTTCGATGCACATCTACTCCGCTAATATACAAATTATACTCGTTTTCTCAACAGAACGCATATTTCTGGCGTGGTCATGTGATATAAAATGTCTAGAATGTACATTCCACAGCGCTTCGTGCGCCGTCTGGTTTATTGATAACGCTACACAAAAAACTTAAAACTTTTTTTTTCTGTTTGTTCTTTAGTCAAAATATGGAGATTTTCATAAACTCGAATGCATCGAATTCGACTGTATAATTTCTGAAAGAATGTAGAATAAAACTCTTAATAAACTTAATTTAAACTAAAAATAATAAAAATTACACAAATTAAAAAAAAATGCTATAGGTAGAAGGTGATAAGCTGGAAATGTTTAGGCAATTGGCTTGGTAAATGGAACCGTGATGTGATCATAATAGGAGATTTCAATTATTGTAATATAGACTAGGTAGAAGTAGCATATGGTAATAAAGAGATACAATTTTTGGAATACTTGAGAGATGAATTCCTTAGACAGCATGTGGTTTCGGATTTGGTCATAGCGTCAAAGGATTTCATTTCTCCCTTGTCCACAGCTGGTGAGAGTGATCACGTAATGTCAACTTGAGGATAGCACAGGCATGTGAAAGGAATCACCTGCCATGTGGAATTATAACGCAAGTGATTATAATAATCTTAGAAGACAACTTGAAGCACTACTAGATGGAGGAATTTGAAAAGTAAAGAGATCATGCATGGGAGCTGGAAGGAATTTGTTTAAGGAGAGGTTAAGGAATTTGTTAAAGGCAATGAAATATTATATACCAAGGGTGAAAAGAAAAATGAAATTGGAGACAAAATGGATGACCAAGGAAATCAAGCAGAACTTGGAGTTAAAAAAAAGGGGGGGGGGGATGAGAGAAGTATAAAGAACTGTACTGTAATTTTTATTTTTCCTTCCTAATTGCAGTTTGAGTGGAGACATGCGTTGCTGTCCAAGAATAATTCCAAGGAATTTTTTTTTTTTTTTTGTTATGTGATTAGCCGCAGGAGGAATGAATATGGACAAATTACTTTGCTATACAACAGGCGGTCGAGTGACCAATGCGGTTGGAATAGTGGTACTGTTTAATGAATTCTTTATTTCGGTAGTTTATACTGCACAGCAGGAGAAAAAGATGAGAGGTTACTGACATGTGGTACTCTAGATGTCAGCAATGCAGAGGAACCGAATGAGATCTCGATATGTTTTAGAGAGAGAGAGAGAGAGAGTGAGTGAGTGAGTGCGCGCGCGCGCACGCGCTTAAAGAAATGACAGCAGTGCCAATGATATGGTTGTTTAAAAAAAAGCCATGTAAAAGTCCCTAAGGAGTGGAAAGAGGGCAAAATAGTGCCATTAATACACACGGACGGTGGAGGCATTAAACTAGAGACCAATTTCTTTTACTTCTATGGTTGTTACGATTTTGGAGAAACTGGTAAGAGCTCTTGGGCAGATGAATGTAATATCTGTGCAAGTCAGCATGGATTTGTCAGGGGAATCTCTTATTTTGCTTTTTACAAAAAGGGAACAAGAGTAATTAATGAGATAAATACTAATACTGATTTTTCTGGATTTTGTTAAGGCATCTGACAAGTTTCTTCACGCCAGTTGTTATTTCAGTTGCAACGTATGGGTTTAGAGATCAGGTCAGTAGAATGGATTGGAAATTGGCTGTCTGATAGATATCAATAAGTTGTGTCTGGAGAAAGTTACCAGTGGAGTGCCGCAAGGTTCCGTCATGGAACCATTACTGTTCAACCTTTCTATGAATGATGAGCTGCAGGGAGATAGATATTCAGCTGCCTGCGAATGATGTGAAGTTAGGAGACATTATTAGGTGGGATACCGATGTATTGGCCCTTCAGGGTGATCTGAATAAGCTGGAAAGATGAAAATGATTGGAAATGCCAGTTTAACGTCGCTAATAAGGTTCTGAAGTTTGTGATCCACAAATATTAGTACGAGGAGCTGCATACTCTATGTATGAAGAAAATAAAAAGGATACGAAATTGTGGGGGTGACAGTGAACAGATATTTGAAATCCAAGAGACATATTACAAAGGTTGTAAAGATAACTCAGAGTTGCGATTCTGAGATAGCAATCAACAGAGATAAAATGGAGTGCTTCCGTTGTATAAGCTAATCACACTATATCTAGACTATTGTGGTCAGAATCTCATCACCATGATTTGGAGGAGATGAAGCGACTTGCGATATTACGCAAAAGCTGTTGAAAAAATGATTTCAGGACTGCAGAATGTTAGATATAGACATTACCTTTCATAATGAAATTTCTGTGATAATATTGCTACATCGGATATTACATTTGATAGTAAAACTTCTCCCTCGATGAATCTTCAACCGCAGAAGAATTATACACAACCCAATTATAATAATTTAGTATGGTGCTTGCATAGCCTAGTGGCATTCACTTCCATATCGCTTAGCAGCCAAAAGAAATATATATATTATTGTGTGAAATAGTGTAAGGACCACGAGATGGCAGCTATTTGCGATACTTTCCTCCCAGAAATTATTGATAGCTTTACACCAGTAATTAGTAACGGTTAAGGATGGCGAGTAACTGTCCACCGATTTTCAAAAAAAAAAAAAAAAAAAAAAAAAAAAAAAGTTAGGTTAAAAGGCGTTCAGGATTTTATTCATAATTTATTTATTTTTTCTGTTTATTTATCAATATTTCTAAAATTTAATTCTGAAAAATTAAATAAATTTTAATTTAATTTTATTTATTTAATTCTGTGTATTTATTTCTTGCTGATTTCTTATTTATAAGCATATTTTGGAGTTTCCTTGATGGGAAATTCATCGCTAATTTTGTCAAATTGGTTGGGTAAAAAAAATGCAGATTTACAGCAATAAAGCTGCCTTTAATTTCATATTAAAGGCAGCTTTATTGCTGCAAATTCATCAATGTAGAGTTCTTAACATCTGGTTTACAATATTAACATCATCATTAAACTTTATACCAAAAAAGTTTGAACAAACTTATTTAGTGCAAAAGCACATTACAAATCAATGGCGATTTGTAAAGTGCCTTTTTCACTAAAATTGTTCGTCTGATCATTTTTTTTAAAGTAAAATGTAGTTGTCTCAAAAAAATCGAAGGTGATACGTAAAAAAAAAAAAAAGCCAAAATAAATTAACTACAATAAATTGCCTAAAATAAATTAAACCAAATTTGTGCAAAGAAAATATAATGTGCAATGCTGTTAATAATACTTTATGTAAATAAAACTATGCTGTACTTACAAAATCAAATGAACAAGCTTTGAAAGACTTCATATAGCTAAGTACATATTTATTACGTTCATATCTGGGAGCACAACCTGAAAAATAAACATAAATACTGTGATTTTACATATTTTTTTTTTAAATTTATTTATTTAACTTGTTAAAATAAACATTACACGATAGGTAACAAGGACTATTTACATATTATATATTATAAGTTTTTAAGTATATATATTTCAGAGAAAGAAACATTTTCCTTTCGGGTGTACAATACAGAATGCAACAAATGAATTAAAAATTTACAGTTCAGTTTCAGTCTGAGTTATCTTTCAGATGAAGCACATTGTCGTCGTCAATCCAGAAGAGGGTACCAGTCGGATTCCACGCCTCTATGAATTTCGCGACAGTTCTTGTTTCTTTGAAGTGCTCAAGTTCCAATATCAGCCTGCTTTTTAGTTTCTGACGGAGGATATACATGAGGGTTTGTGCAGTTTCAGTGATGGATGGGTGCTGGTTACTTCTTGTCTGTTTTAGGTAGAAGCTGTAGATGACGGCCTTAGCGCAGATGAAGAGGAAATTGCATGTTCTGTGTCTGTTTCCTTCTGTGTGGACTAAATTCCAGTAGTCTTCTTGGCTGTGTGCGTAGTTACAGGTGCTCGAGGCAGTATTCAGGGCATAGGTGATTATCATTTTGTTTGCGGGACAGGTCAGATATGTGTGTTCCAAGGTACCTGAAACGTCACAGAATAGACACAGATCCGTTTCTCTTAGCTGAAATTTGTAGAGCTTAGAAGGAGTTGGCAAAATGTTGTGCCATAGTCTCCACTGTATGTCGGAATCTGGTTTGGCACATTTTGATTTATATGGCAGATCCCACTGAAAACTGTGTGGTACATGCAGCCTTGTAGATGAGAGTGTTAAGGCTGAGTATAAGAAGGGCGAGGATGGGGACACTGACATGAGGAAGTGGTATATTTTCTTGTAGTTGGAGGGAAGAATTGGAAGTAAGGCTTCAGATTGTACAAGATGAAATATTGGCCCCGAGCAGTTTCTAGAAGGAACACGGATTTCCTGAGGTGTAGCGATATCTGGATAGGCTTTAATAATGGAGGCGTGCAGCTGTTGATATTGCTTTTCAGTTTTTGGGTTTTTCATTGGTATGCTTGTGAATGCTTTCCACTTTAGGGTGTTGGTTAGGAGGTCTCCTATGACTCTTATTCCTGCCCAGTTCCATGTAGGGAAAAGAAAAGGCTGGCCCGTTGTGATCACAATCACAAATCCCGTTGCGATTTTACATATAGATAGATAGATATCTATCTATCTATCTACACACACAGGTAACCCTCGTATAACGCGGATGTTAGGTTCCATAGAAATGCCGCGTTATATAAATCGCGTTATGCGAGACTCAGATTACATAGAAAAAGTAGGGTTAGGTTCCGAAATTTTTTTTTTAAATTATATAAACAACAATGACATACCCAACAAAAATATATTTTTATTTAATTCTTGTAATTCATGTAAGTTAAGAAAACATATAAACTATGAAACAAATACAGAGTATAAACTTATAAAATTACAAATTGTACATAAATTTCATTGCACAAAATAAAGTGCATATTTCAATCGTCATCACTGTCTTCAAAACGAACATTTCATAGATGTTCTTTATTTACGAGTGGCCGGAAATCGTCATCACTTGACATCTCTTGGATTTCAAGTGATGATTTCATTTGTATAATTCTCATTGCATACTTCGGCTGGTTTAGTTATCAAGAAGTCAGTAATAAGACCTTGCTTACCATTATGCCGCAATTTTTTTATTAAGTTCATAATACGGAGCTACACAAATATCCAATTGTCTCGTGAATTTTCCGGAGTGCTCCATTGAGAGATCATTATCCATAAAATAACTTTCTTGCCAAGTTCAATCCTTCTGCTAATTTCTTTAAACTGAATTCTTTAACGGATTCATCACAATCAGAATCTTCGACAGAACTTTCCCCGCCATTTGGTTCGACGTCATCTATTAATTGCACCAGTTCCTCCTCATTTAAATCTATTTCCCCATCAATTAATTCACTAATTTCGTTTTCAAACAGATCGCAAAACCATCTAAGTGGCCATTACTATAATTTTTTTTTACATAAAAAAAGCATTACATATTGTATGTATCTAACTCAGAAGAAAATAAAGTGCTCAGCTTGAGAAGATCAACACATTTTTAATGCACTTTCCTGGCAGAAAACGAAGACAATTTTCAACAATAAACACTTTATACGGTAAACAATTGACGCATGCGTGCTAAGGGATATTTCCCCTAAAATTCGCTACTTATAATTGCATGCGCGATACGGGCAGACACAAATTTAACGAAGATAAAATTTGATTTTTAAGTCATGCGGTGAAAAATATATGAAAAGATAAAGGATTACTGCAATTTGTAGACGGCGTTATATCGAAACTGCGTTTATCGCGTTATACGAGGGTTACCTGTATATGGTTTGATATTTATCTACGGCTTAGAAAATATTTGTCATATAAAAAAGGTAAATGGTTACAAGACATTATTTTAAAATTAATCAAAATCGAAAAAGTTCTTAACATGAAATCTTTTGGACTCTTAGGGTTTATTATTATTATTTAGTATAATTTAATACGTAAAAAAATTCAAAATTTCAGTTTGTGGGCCTTCCTAAAACACAGTCAAAATTCTAAGAGATTGGGTTTACAATATTCTAAACACAGTTAAAACGAATTCATAAAAAAATAGATTAATAAGTGAATGAAAAATATACGTGGATATAATCAATCCACAAAACATTTTTGAAATAACAAAACTAAAATTATATCACTGGATTCGAATAACAAATGACGAAGATAATGATTTCGCTAATAACGTAAAAAAAAGAAAATTTGATGGGGTTAATAAATTGTTTAAACAAATCTCAAAAGTGCACACATTTCTTTAACCTTTCCTGAGGCAAGAACGGGCGTTTTCATTTCTTCCCCCTCCCATCCCCATGTCATTATATTTTGGTACCTACGGAGACTTCCTTTTTAATTGCTTCGAAACTAAAGGTCTCTTCCCCCCCCCCTTCTAAAATAATAGCAGTTGGGGGTAGATGGAAGGGAAAACCTGCAAACTGACAGACGATCGATAAAGTAAGCGGTCAGAATGAATCACAGTTAATCAGAAGCAAGAATTCGCAGAGTGAGTGAGCGAGGTTCGCTCGCGAGTTTGCATACATATTCCATTATCACTATCTCGTTTTGCGGGCATAATACTTTGGCCATGCGAAAAGCAAATACGGAAGTCTTTGATTGGGTTAGGTAGAGAATTGAGTAACCCCTCTTAAGATGGCAGAATTCGTTTTGCTAAACCGTGAATTGCAATTATAGACCGGCACATTAGAAACAGTCAAATAGTGATTTTATTAATGCAGTAGCAGACGACATGGAAATGCTAATTTGCTAATTGCAACCGAACTGTGTTTGGAGTGACATAAACTCTGATAATGAGTGCTGACATCTAGAGGCTGGATAGTAACACAAACATTCCAAGCTTCAAGATTATCAGATTTCTAGGATTATTTGTTCTAGAACTTTACAAAAACAAGATTAATATTCTTGCGATGTTTCCAACTATTAAGAACACTGTTTCCTATTTAGAAGTAACTTATTTGATAGCGAGAGTTTTATTTGCTTTTTTTGATGAAGTTAAATTTATTTATTTCAGCTAAGATAATTTAAATTAAAAATAAAATTTAAATTAAAACTCGACTGTAACTAGCAATATTATCTAAATGCGTGGTGAATACAGCTGTACAACACCTCCCTGTTTTTAAATGAATTGCTCAATACGCACTGTAAAACTATTTCTAGTTGAGAGAGAATTTTTATCTTTCTAGGAGCTAACAATTCATCTTTCATTATGTTTTTATCGAACTAATCCAATTCCTCTGTCTCATCTCGCATAAATTCACGCCTTTATGATGTTGATGTGGCATCTACTACTATTATTACTACTGTATAACACGCCTTGGTTTTTCTCGCTCTAGTTAGAAATATTAATGTTATTAGGACATCATACATCGTCCATTCACCAAGTCGTGACACATATGAAGGTCGTGGGGCTTTTGATCTATTCCTTTCATAAACTACAAGTAGGTGCACAACACAGTTATTTTTCATTTCTGGAGGTCAAATCAAGGTGAGTCTGTATTACTGGCCAGTAACCAGTAATATTTACCTTCTGTGGTCATTTGATTGATATTTTGAATTGAATGATTTATTCTGCGTTGTTTTAAATATTCAATTACATTAATTTTGGTAGTAAAATTAAGTTGGGGAGAATGTATAAAATTAGTGCATTCTCTCCAACCAGGTGGATGCGTGCGTAAACACCCAAAATGATAATCTGTTACTGTAAAGGACGGCCAAACATTTATTCTTTGTGTCTGTGCAGTTCCAAACGTACAGTATATTTTTGTCATAGTTCCCTTGTTGGTCGTATTATTGCCAATTTATATCTCTCGATGTGCGATGTCAATACCAAATATTATTATTATTATTATTATTATTAGGTGACACCTTCAAGGAATCTCCATAGACTCGTCGTAGGAGGGGGCCTCTACTCCAAACAACCCAAAGATCTCACTACTTAAATTTCCATCTATCCACACAACGCCATCTACAGTCACTAATAGTATATTTTGTTTGTAAATTGCCCGTGTACTAGGACCGATTTGCCTGGATGATAAAAAGCCACAGTTACAGGCGGAAAAAAAAAAAAAAAAAAACCTGCTACCTCCGTATGTGATCGGTAAATTCATCTTCCATATAAATATTCCTCTCGTCACTACAAGAATCGAATTCAGGTCTTTTCCATTCGAAGAATACAATGTTGCATCCTTCTTCCAATTGTATGTTGCATTTTGTGCTTTTTTAATGTCTCAGTTGTCCTACAATTTCTCCATGACATGAAGTAGTCGAGCGATGCGTCCTGTAGAGATAATTGCTCACCCATATATTATTTGCCTTTTGTTTTGAAAAGGTGTCCGGTATTTATTTATTTTTTGAAGTTTTCGAATTTGTCAAAGATGTGCAGCATTTCCGCCAGTTAACTCTTCACTACGTGCTGGAATAAATCAGACTATAATAAATGTTGGAGTTACATGATTCTAATCGAGAGGTAGAAAATTAACATACCGAATAGCTTAAGTCCAAATAGATTTTACAACTTTAATGTAATCATCAATGATCAACTTTCATTTTTTTCCTAACAATAAAGGTTTATTAAAAATTACACTGTTCCCAACCTTGAAGGATATTCTGTATACTTTTCTCGACAAAAATTGTACTATTAGCAATTTAAATGTATCTATTTAAAATAAATAAAATTATCAAGGAATGACACGTAATTGTAAAATTTAAAAAAAAAATACAGTAACTTTACTAATTGTCATTTATAACTAAGTTTTCATATGAATTTTTGACAGATTCATTTGATCTTATGCACATTTTCTCCCATTTCTTTTGAAGATAAAACGTCAAAATACAGTTGATTTGGCAGACGATAAATAAAACGAATTACAATAAACACTGTTCAACGCGATAAATTTTTGTCTTCTGCTAGATATAAAACATCACGTAGAATACTTTGAAATGCTATTAATAAAATAATTACTACTAATAAAACTGAACAGTTTTATATATTATTTGGTCTGACTCTTGCGAGAAATAAGATGATTTACGAATTTTGGATAATACTGAGTTTAGTCGTTTAAATACACGTGTATATATTGCAGTGGTGTATATATTACGTTTTTTATATGGTATCTCTCCGCTTATTTCCTTCCTCTCAATCGGTGTATATTAGTGAGCAGTGGCGGCTCGTGGCTTGAAATCGAAATTACACTGTAAGAACAGTGTATACGTGTTTGGATAAAATATCAAAATTATGGTAAAAATTAAAAAAAATAAACATGAAAAAATATTGTTTATTATCGATAAAATTATACAGTTTGGTATAATTCAAAATTACTTAAAAGTAAAATCCATTATCATAACCCCAATAATGTTCTGAAATAAAAACTATAACAAATGTTATGTCTTTAATTGTAATGTCCAAATATTTAAAGAGACGTTGTAAACACGATAAACACTACGAAAACTCTACTACTGGCACAAACTGCATATAAACAACAGTGGAACTGCTCGATGGACAGTGCCGCATTACGCTAATAGCTCGCATCTCACTATGCATATACTTGCGCGCGTAGCAAATACTAGCAATATGACACTGTGATAAACACAGTACTGCTAAAGATTATTATTATTTTGTATATAAAATAAGAGATGGTCATAGGATTGTTGATGATAAAATTAAATATTACAAGCAAATATAAATAAATTAATAAATATATTTATATATTGAGAAAAATTTGGGGTGCTGCAGTTCCGCAGTGCCTATGCACAAGCCCCTGTTGACGAGTATTTTTTTTTTAATTTAAAAAAATTAAATGAAACAAGGGAATAGCTTGGCGTTGCCTATGTCAAATACGTACGCATTTTAGACAAGAAATTGTCATAAAAAATTGTTCGCATACATAATTTATTCTAAGTAAACTAAATTAATTTTTCATCCCCAATTCTAAATTAAAAAAAAAAAAAAAGAAATCTCAGCAACACACTTAGCTTTCTTCTCACCCATCCCTCCCCATCGCATTTGAGCCAGGAAGAGGCGTTCTACTCAAAAGAAAGTACCTGTCGAAGAATGTGAAAAATGCTAAAGGTACAGTCATGCACCATCTGCTAAAAAGAAGAATTTTATTAAAGTCTAGCTTCCTGAAACGCCATCTGATCACGTGACAGCTCCAAGTTAGCGCGAACATGAATAGATTCTCATTTTTGTAGTCATCCATTGGCTAGGCTTAATCTTGTAGTTTGACAGGAGCTAGGCCTACTCATATAACACCACGTCGACAGGCACACTACGGCGCGCGCACCCCCCCCCCCAGAATTCTTCTTGCATTTCCATTACTGTACGGTTTACGTTCTTCGAAAATATATATAAAAAATATCTTTCTTATTCTGACAAATATCTAAAAAGGCAAGTAAAGTAAAGGCTCGCATGCTTCGTTTTGATTTTTCAAGCAAGAGAACGATAAGCTATCTCTTTCTAGAAACGATGCATGTTGGAGCTCTTCGGAGGGTAACAGCTGGGGCGCTTTTCACTTACCAGTCAGTGCGTAAAGGGTTCATCAACTCTGAAAATGACGTGCGCGCTAGAAGCGGAGAAAGGTATATAAGGTCAAAGTTCAGTGCTCGCACATTCCTTCTAGCAGTCGCCTACAAAATTGTTGCAACTCCTTCTGGCATGTAGCTGGTCATCAAAAGAGAACGAAAACCAGAAATAAGGGGAGGACGAGAATACCACGCTACACGGTGGGTAGTTGGAAGTGTAATTTTAAGTAAACGGGCCATATATGTCATGTAGCTGAAAATAGAGCTAGTGCATGCGTAACTGGAGAACAGAAGTCAACCCCCCCTTTCCCTTAAATGAAATAGTAGTAGGTTTACAACCCCACATTCGTGCAGGAGAGCATGTCGGAGTTCAAATAGAGGTAAAATGGACAGTGCTGACAGGTCTATATTTGAAAGAAATGCCACAGTCTATCTGCAATTTTCAGGAATGAGCGCTGGGAGGTCACCGAGATAGCCGTGAAAGGCACAGTTATATATTCATGCTTTTAGAAAGGAAAAGAGAATTTTCGAGGAAAGGATGAAGCAAACATTTCTTAGCCACGATCCAGCAGTTCACTGAAAAGCAATTTCCATACCAAAATTGCACGGTAGTTCCTACTTTTTTCTGTAAAGGGCAATGGTGAATGAGGAAATCGACACTATCAATACATCTCCGGAGTGGTCCCTGGACCGATGTAGTAGTGTCACTAAAGCTGAAGAAGATTCAAAAGAATGTGTTTATGCAGAAGAATAGACAAAATGGTATGAAAATTGGTTGATTCTTCACTACATGCAAAGCTCCTTATTATCATTTGTTAATCTACAAATATGCTATAAATAAAATCAGCTTCATTTGATTCACAAAAAAAATTGGATATATTCTTTAATTCGCAAACAAGGAACAACAATAACAGTGGATTAATTTACCAACTTTTTCAAATTTAGTTTACAACAATGCTTTAGAACTACAAGCATACAAAATGTTTCGCGTGTAGCACTTTTAGTGTACACTTTCCGGTACACTAAAAGTGCTCCAGTTTTATTTTATTTCCTTGTGTCTATTACGTCGAGGGGAGGGGGAACAGAGAGTATGACACAAGAGTAATACGAGTACTACGTTTCACCAAATATTGCAATAACTGGAGTTGAACGATGACTCGTTCATTCACCGGATATCCACTGTCGCAAGGATTTTAATAATCCTAAATTCCAAGCATCTTGAAACTTCCAACTAAAAATCTAAATGGTATGGATTTGTGGAACGTCCTGATAACCTCCATGGCATTCATAACTGAATAAATAATTCGACATCAATTTTTTTGTTTTTGTGTAACAGCTGAACCATTCAAAAACTCTTCGCCTCACTAAACTGTAATTAGCATTCATTCATATTCATCTGCAGTTTTTTGAATACAAAACTTAATGCACACCCATCACGAAATAGCGTCCGTAACAGGACGCTAGTATTCATCTTTGACCATGAACAATTGCACGTGACTTGTCTACGCAAAGCGATTCTTGTTTGGACAGAGAGACTGCGCACGCGCAGTAAGGTGAGTTCGTCTGGATTCTATCTAAATACTATTAGATAGACGTCGTATTACTTTCAAGTTAATCAGTGCTCAAAATACTTTAAAAAAATCACTTGTGGTCAGTAAAGCAGTATACTAAAAAACAAAATACTATCAGATTTCAGAATAATGCTAATGAAATAGCTTCTGCTGACATGGTATTTACCGGTTGATAGTTTCAAAAGTTATTAATGTATCTGGAAGAGCGTGCGTTCATTCATGTCACATTTATAGACAATGCATCAGCAAAAACCTAAGAATATTTGTTATGCCTTCTTTCTTTTGAAGATTTGTACCAGTCTTATGTATCGATTGGTTGGCAGAAGATAATAATATTGACAAGTGTGTAGCAAATGACGGTTATTTATCAAATTAACCACGCCTTTCTTGAATCTTTACATTCTTCGCTTGTACAGCTGATTAGAATTAATCCATTAGGTAGGTGAGGGACCAAAGTATCTTTTGTCATCGATCGATCGGTTACAAAAACAAGGGAAGTTTCAAATTTCTAAGTTTAAGTTGTATTCTGAAAGTACTGTTTGTGAAACGAAGCCTAAAATAGCAAAGATTGCGATCTACTTCCCTCTCCGCTGAATCTCAAAGCAGTACAACCAACTGGTGAGAGGCACAACTTCGAGAAACTGTCAACTAAATTTGTGTAGTCCATCTAGGCAGGCGTGCAGCTATAGCCTAACGTATCCCGCTGCGTGATGGTGGGAAGTAGGATCAGTCATCGCCATCATAAGACGACGTACGGTTCTAGAGCGGTATCGAGGTAAAGACAGCCAAGCCTTACTCTGCTAGAAGAATGTTAGCAAGCTTGAAGTGTTGCTGTTGATGAACACTAGGAATGTGTTGAAGGCTGTTTGCCGGTACATCATTAGAAAATCTTCTCGTACTTTTGACGACCACCGCTAGGAACTATATTTCCGGGATTTAACTGTTCTCTCTACTTTTAGAACAGCACTTTTTGTGGTCGATGGTGACATTTGCAGTGGTTGGTTTTCCGCAAATGAGAGACACGAAGCAATTTATGGGACAACGTGAAGAAATTATGAGATCTTTTAGCTTGGGTGATTTTTGTGCTGGTAATGCACAAAGTAAGCTTTGTGTAACATAAACAACATCGGGAAGAGACGGCAAAAAAAAAAAAAAAAAAAAAAAAATTCTGACAGTGTTCTTTACTGCTTGACACTAGCATTGGGAATTGCATTACAGCTAGTATAGTTTTCCAGCAAATATTTTAAAGCTTTTAAAAATCTAAAATGCGATTTAAATATTCAAGTAGAAATTATCTTGTGTCAATTTTTCGCAAAGTAACCCTTGGTTACCATTTCTGGCAAAGTGCCAAGTCGTGGTAGATTTTTCCCCTATCGTATTACTCAAGTACTATAATAGGTAAACTGGTCGTTGCTTTTAAATGTATGTATCTTTGTTCCAATCCATAGCTGGAAGGAAAATGCATCTAATTGTATCCATTTGTCCGAAATGCAAAGATAGATTGAAGTAGATTATGGTATATTTTATTTCCCTCTTTTACTTCAATTGAATAAAGCGACACAGTGAAACAACACAATTTGGCACTTTGCCAGGCATTGTAACTATGCATGTAGTTCACAGAAGCCAATTACTAAAAGCTGGCTATATGAATGAATAATTTTGCTAATAACATTTTCTTTGGAATCAAAACTTTTGTATTAAAGTATCAGTGATGGTAAGTAAAACAATCTAAACACGTATACACCTATTTGAAGTCACGAAGTTGTCTTTTATAAAGCTCACAGTATGCCTTCGACTTCCATTGAAGGGGGAAAATTTTTTTCTAAACAGGGTGAACAATCTTTTTTTTTTTTTTTTTAATGCATAGCACTAACTGCACTTAGGACTATCTTATCGTGTTCAGTCAATTAGGTCTCGCTGTTGGCTCATGTTTTGGCATGTTTTATTAGCCTTTCACCAGGGAACACCAGAATATACGCGTAACTAAAACCAAAATAGTTCACATTTTTTTTTTTGTTTGTTTGTGAGGGGAAAACCGGAGCGCCAGGAGGAAACAACCGCTGCAGGTTTATTTAAAAAATTAATATCCTAGGGATAAATTTAAACAGTAAATTATGCAAGATGTCCCTCAAATACTATCCGTTTTGCCTTAGCATCTCTTTCATTAAAGTGTCTCATAGTTAATACTGCTTAAGTCTCTTAAATATACGATCAAAGTTAGTTTTTTTTTTTTTTTTTGAACTTCCTCCCTTGATGATGTCTAATTATCCTCCCTAGTTTTAATTCTCTTTCTAAAGTCAAATAATTGCTGTCACAAAGCGGTCGTAAATTAATTAGTATGGCCCATCACTAATTCCTCTGATGTTATTATCAAATCCCAGATTCTATCTCGTCTAACGGGTTTCCGTACATGTTATTATGGATATTTATCATCTCATTCATTCCTGGTTAATATCGCCCATATTAAAATCCCACATGAATAATATTTTACTTTTTTTATCTCTTTAAGATTGACACTTAATATTAATACTATTTTCTCCACTATGGTAACATATTCCTATCTTCAACTATACAGACCTATAGTTTCCACAGAAAATTTTTTTCACCCATAGTTCAATTCTGTACTTGATTTGAAAATCTGTTTCGTCTACATATCACGAAACATTACTTTATTGTTGAATAACCTTTTAACTACTCAAACCTTGGCAGTTCAGTTTAAATGTGTCTTTCCCACTGAGGTAAACTAAATACTAGATTTAGTCAATTTTACAACCGTTATAAGTGTATATGTAAAACTAACTGTGCTAGATTTACAGACTAGCACATTCTTTTTATTCCAAAGACTTAAGTAATATTCTATTTATTAAGTGTCTTTTAGCTTAAGAGCCTCCGTAGCTCAGTCAGTATAGACGAAGGCCCTTTGGTTGGAAAGACCGGGTTTGATTCCCGTCAGTGATGTGAGGAACCTTTAGCTGGTCTCTTTCGACTAAAGGTGAGTTAGTCCGTCTCCTACGGAGGTAGTGGTTTTTTTTTCACCCGGAAACTCGGGTTTTTCGTCCCCCAGAACAGACAAACTGGCCCCGTGAATACACATAGATTACTGTCATGAATACGTCCCAGCCATATGCCGGTCCCGAGCCCGGATAAAATTTGGGGGAGGGAAAAAACAATGGTGAACTACCCTGTAAAAATCTCACCAGGAATACTTTGTGGGCAAAGCCTACAACGTCACCTACTGTCGGAAATGACTGAAAGGGAAAATCAGTCAGTAATAACTTAGTGGCGAGACAATACGCCCTTCGATTTTGTCATAACGAGAGGGTATTTATCTCATACGGAAAGTAAAAATACTATTAGTAGGCAGTATGGTGCATAGCAACGTAGTTTATAAATGGAGGATGAAGTAGTGTAGGCGGTGGGTGTGTTACAGATACAGTTGCTTCTCATTGCTTTTTTTTAAACGAAAATGCATCTATTAGGGTTATAAAAATAATAAACCACGATATCAGACGCAATTTTTTTTCTATTTTTATGAAAAACATATTTTCATAAAATATGCAATAGGTTTTCTAGAAGGGAAGGATTTGACTACCGTCCATGTGCTGCAGGCGATGAAGGTTTTGAATTTATGTGATATACATCTCGTATATCTAAGGGATATAAATATCAGCTTGCCATTCAATTAAAAGTTAACTATAATACGAGTTTTATAAGAAAACAATCCGAGATAAACATAAAAATAATAATAACAAATAATACCCGTTATATGCGTGCGCGTGTGGTTTACTTGCTGTTCATTTTTTTCAGCATTTCAGTTAATCGGTCAAGTTGGTGTTGTTTCCTCCGGGTACTCCGGATTTTTCCCTCACAAACAAAAAACGAATTAGTCTGCCTATATATATATATAGACTAATTTAATTAATTAAAATAATAGCTTACTGATAATAAATATCAGTGAAAAGCTAAATTACATGCTCCGGGCATTTTTTTTTTTTTTTTTTTTTTGTTGTTTGTTTGTTTTACGCGCGTCTTCATTTAGCCTATTCTGTTTTCAGCACGTGCCTCCTAACAGAAGTTTAACGTTTCCTTGCTAATTGCAGATGGCTCGACGTAATTGAACAAACAAAACCATCCAGCACATATCAACGCTGATGAGCCTGCACTTTGTTTAAAATATTTGCAATTAATTCCCTTCTTTAAGACACGGAACCATTTAATGAAGTACCTTAAAGGCATCAAAGACAATTACAGCTTACTTCTTAAGTTGCAAACAATAAGAATCAATTGACGAAGCAGTTGAGGGAGATGTTAAAAGCTATTCTTTGTTTTTATTATCTGATTTTTCTCTTTCTCTTTCAATAATCACCGCTGTTCGTAGAAGCAAGTAATTAGTATTACGTTCAAGGCCTCTAAAATGTATCGCTTTATTATTTTCTTCGGGTGTTTCAATTCATTTTAGTTTAAATATTAATATGATCGGGAAAATTTTACAAATATCTTAGAAGGAATTTAGACTTAACTATGAGACTGATAAAGTTTTGCGTAATTAAAAGGGAACTTAGTTGTCTGTAAAAGTGAAGGCTTCCGAAAGAAAGAAAAACCCTGTCTACGATCTAATAAATTCACCTGGACGGTTAAAAGATGGTTTAATTAATTACGTTTAGCCTAAGCTAACTTTCGCATATCATCCACCTTAAACAGAATCTGTCAGACGAAGGCGCTTAATGAAATTCTAAGGCAGATTAATTTCAAAAGTCACTTGTTGTTCAACGATTCCAGTAAAAATTGTGGGTTTTATTTATCTCAAATAAGGCACTTACGTTGTTTTTGCACACAAAAATTGTGTGATTTTTGCTTTTCTTTTTAAGTTATTTAGATTTATTTCTATATTAAATAAAGATTAAACAAAGTTACCGCTAATTGTTAGAAGAAAAAAAATTCTTTAATTTTGATATCAAAAAAATTTAATGAATATATCCAGATTTTACTGAAGGTCCGTTAAATCTCAAAACATATTATATAATGTTAAAATTAGTTTAATATTTATATTAATAACATTATAACACTTAAAATAGTTTTATTATATAAATATTAAGACTAAAATATTTATAAGAATACATAAATATATAAAATATTTATGCGTAATTATTTCAGTATGAGGTTTTTTTTTTGTTGTTGTTGTTCCTAAACAGAATTAACTACCATTTTAGTTTAAATATTATGCAATTAATATGATACTTGAAGAGATAATCGATTTTTATTGCCGTTTGGTCCTCAAGGATTCACTGAAATACCACTGAAAGCAAAATAAATTCAGGCTACATTGCATGGCCTGTGTTTAATTTATTTATAACGATAACGCAACTACCCAATATTCACGTTATAAACCAAAAGAAAACAAGAAGAGACTATTTTCAAATAACCGTAAACGTTAAACTCTTATGGGAATTAAATGACTGCTTCGTGTTCTTATTTGTGGAATAAACCAATTTATTTTCCAATATTCTAAGATAAATAAGCCAATCTTCTAAGTAATCAATAAAACTGCGATGTCCGTAACATTTTATTCTGAACAGAAGAAAATCACCAAAAGATAAATGTTTTTAATTGAGTGAAAGAAAATTTATATTAGACCTGGGCGCTGCATGTTAAAATGCTATGCGCAAAATAAAAAATAGCAGCATGGTAACTATGGTAACTTGTTGCTAGGTGATCGCAATTGACAGGGAAATTGCAATCACCTAGCGACAAGTTATTGAAACAGGAATTTATATACGGTAAAATAAAATATGTTGTAAAATTAATGCATTATCATTACATGTAGATCAAAATAAGTTCCTGGATATTTATATATAATTTTCTTTCTTTCTCATTTACTAAAAATAACTCACTTTCTAAAAATTGATAAAGGGCCAACCTATTTTTTTTTTTTTCTTAAAAAAGAAAGTCATCACTTACGGTACACGTATTTCTGCTGAAGTGTCATCGATCAATATTTGACTGATTCAAGTTCATTCCCCATGAAACTTGAAAACACCATTATTTGCATATTAAGCCTAGCAAAATGGATTAGTATGGTCAGGTGAACATCTCATGGCTGGCTAGTTTATATCACAGTTATTAGCATTGCATGCCAGCACCTTAGTGTGACAAAGAAAAGTTTTCGCATCGCGAGACGGGATATTATGTATGGTGATTACGTCACCATGTGGGGTGATGCTCTGCGTACATCCGAGGAATGTCGCTGTCATCGTGGCTCTTGCTTGCCGGTTACACCTCTTCCGGAGTTCCTCGGTCTCTTCTCTGTTTCTCGTGAGATGATTAGTACAGTCTTAATTTCTTAAATGCTTCCAGATCTCCCTTTCCTTATGTTATGTCTGGTGACGGTTCCACGAATACTTTATTTGTCATTAACGGAATGTATCGCCAACGCAAAGCGTGCATGCATTTCTGTTGAGCATTTTTTTCCTTCCCAAATTAATACCGACTGTAACTGATGCATTTTCTAGTTTAAAACGTGTAAATAAAAAAATAAAATAAATCACTAATAAATAAAATAATAAACAAAGTATTTTAAAAATAATGGAAAATTTTATTGGAGAATTACAATAGCATAATCGCGAAAAAATTTCTGGAATTACAAAATAAGTCTTCTGCTAAAACGTATCCATAGTAACTGAGTAATTTTCAACTGATTTTTATATTGGTGTTTTTTATGGTCTTTTATTCCTGGAATAGATCGGCAAGACCTGTAGTTCAAAGCACCTTTCATACATTTTGGGTTATTATATCTTTTTAATAAATGTAATTATTGTACTGTAGTAATATTATTTTGAATAAACCGCAGTGAACCTATAATAAAGAAAATGCAAGCTTGGTTTCGTGGCTTATGTAAAATACTTTTAAGAATCAGGTGTTAAAAAGATGTTAATTTATTTTTATAATGGAAAATCACATGAAAGTAAATGGTGCCCCAGACAAAAATAAATAAAATAAAATATTCTTTTGTACACTCATCAAATCGATCATTACTTAAAATCTAATGTCATTTGTGTGTTTGAAGCAAGTACTTTTTTTTATGTACTTGCTTCATAAAAAACTTGGAGAACAGTAATGCTGTTCTCCAGCCAAAGTCAACTATTATTTTGGCTGGAGAACAGCATTACTAGTATTCGCTATCTAGACATTTATGCGAACTTAGTAAAATTGCACAATATCTCAAATTCATATTTCTTTATTTGCATATAAGGAAGAATTAATAGAAGGTAATTAATTTTGGTATTAATTGTAATAAATAAGCCAAATAAAAATAGTATATAAAATACAGTTTATAATTAGTTTTTTTTTCTTCGCCAGTTTTAGAAGAAGCCAAAATGAACTCTTATTATATTTCAAAACATTAACTCATTATTATGAAATGTGAAAAAGGACAGAACACTGCCACATGTTATATTATTATTATAATACGTATTCATGATATTTATTCATTATCAAAACTATATTTGATGGCCATCTAGATCATTCAGGTTTTATAATAAAAATCAGCTGTGACCCAGAATATGATCCCACCCCCTCCCCTCTCTACACGAAAAGGTTCAAACAGTGAGAAAGTCCTAAATCCAATCCGATGAAGCTTTTGATTACACAGATAAGTTTTTTCATCAGGATTTTTTTCTTTCGTGTAATTTTGCACAATACCTAAACTGACCTTTAAAAAATGCAAGCACGCTTAACAATGATTATTATCTCCTACTGGACACGAACCCACACTTGGTACGAAAGTGGCTCAAGTAGCACATTAGAGTAATAAGATGAACAGTTCCCCAATCACCGACCCATCGTACTATTCCCCACACAAGCGCACCAGAAATCGTCCCCCGTATCTCAACAACTCCTCGTGTTGTGATTAGTGTCTGTCAACGTCCCTAAATGTTAGCGTTTGTTGGTGAGGGGGAGCAAAAGCCTCGCGTGTTTTATCTATAAATCAGCATATCCACGTTATGGGTATCTTCTTACAGGGGCGGTTGCTTTGTGCGGAAGCTATCGAGATTTAATCTAGATTCCGAGCGTGAAACCCCCCCCCTTTGTAAAAATCAGGTGACAGCTGTACCGGGGGGGGTAGGTAATAGGACTTACCTCAATGAGTTGGACACGCCTCGTTCACCCTGTCAAAACTTGATATGTTGTCACCTCCATCTACGAATAGATCGATCCGCCTTCCGTTAAAGAGGAAGCCTGAGGTTAACGGCGTATTCATGGACTGTTTCGGTGACTCACGACATGACTATGTGATGTCGGCAAAGCACTAGATCCTCTTCGGACAAACTTCTTATCTCAGGTTTCTTTGCTCTTTTATTTATTTATTTTTATTGCATTTCTCTAGGCCGAATGCATTTCTTCGCCCTCGTCCGTAAAATCGACGTTTACGGCTGGCCGTTTTTGTTCGTTTCGCACACTGTCAGCTGTTCGACGTTTCGCGCAAGCTCCGAAATAGCTTGCTCCTCCCTTGCCGCTACCACCTCTTTCCACAAGGTTCCTCGGGAGAGACTCGAAAGAAAGAGGTCAGGAGCAGTCACATTGCTTCGGATGGTTGACGTCAGCACATGACCTTAGACACCGAACTAGCGGAAAACCTCGTGTAGTTGCTCGGTAGCATTTCGTGAGTCACTATGATGACAAGAAGGGGAGTGTGCCGCACACAAAGAGGGTGTGGAAGCCGTTGGACGACGGATGAAGACCAATGTAGTTCTTGTTTGAATGGTAGCGGTCCGTTCAAGGTTAACTGACTGCGTAGAACGTTTACAAGTCAATTGTCTCGCTGAAACTAAGCCTAACGCGTGTGATTATGGTGAGAATGGCGCGAATTGAGTACAGGTGCTGCTAGAAAAATGGTTCTCAAGATCAAAGTCGCGTGTATGTTGTATTCAATTGTTGTGAATGGCGAGTCTATTGACTAATATTTGTTTTCATGTTATGTACACAGTCTCCCGTTTTTATTTTCGGAAGTATAATGCGCAATTGTACAGTTAAACACACATAACCCTCCCCTTTTTCGCACTACCCCGTTTATTCACAGAAAAATCAACATTGCAAGACGTTAACAATGACATAAGCTAACAACCCGTGACGTCTCTCGCGCGCACACACTGTTTCAACGTTCAGTTCTCTTCACAGACGAATCAAAATATATAAAAAGACCTGGTTAGATATGTTTTGTTCATTCGTATGCAAAGTTATTCCTGGACTGTAGTCGGATAGTTTTATTGAAAATTTTAGTGTTTGCATCCATACAAAATTCAACCATTTCAATTTTTGTTACAATCAGACTATTTGCAGTGGCGGGTGAGAGGGAGGGGTGTACAAAGAGACAACAGCGTCGGTTTTCACAGCGCAATAACTAATATTAAGGATACAGAGTAGACAATATCCACGTGGTTAATTTTTTCCCCTTTTAATCGTATCATTTCTATTGGCAAAATAATAATTATCTGAATTAAAATTGATCAGATTATATTTCAAATTTTTTTATTGAACAGTTTTTTTTTCTTTCTCTCCTTTTTTTTTTTTTTTTTTTGTAAAAAGACGAAAAACAAAATTAATCTACAGTACAATTATAGTGATAATGGTATTTTGCTAATACCACTGCATACTATTAGTTCAGTTTTTTCCTTAAAATCATTTATATCTTCAAGTTTAACCTGTCTTATCTGATAATCACTTTGCTGTTACCTGAATATGTGTGCAAATTTTAAACTGACAGACGCCTTATAAAGAACATTAATTTTTTTTTTTCTTTTGCCACAGAATATCACAAGTTTTCAGTAAGTAATGGTTTATAAATTATGTAGTATTCTTGGAGAGAGATTTACGTAAGGGGGAAAAAATCTCTCACACGTGTGTGTGTGGTATTATTAATTTTTTTTTTTTTTTTTTTTTGAGAGAGTGTGTGTGTTTTGCTGACATAGTCTCCCCTGTTTCCAAATACATAAATCTGTGAATGGATTTTTTTTTTAAATAAACAAATATTCTAACGCCTGTTACGATCCTCAAAGGAAGTATAGAGTTCTTTCAGACTCAAACGAACTTTAGCCTGCACTCCTCAAACTTTCAGTGATTGTGAGTTTAAGCCATCAGTCAATCAAGGCTTTTCAAGGGAAAGAGAGGGGACGACAGACAACAATTGCTTCCATCTTTCTTTCTTTTTCTGTATTTAATCTTTATATACAATGTAAGATTTAAAAAGTTTCATATTTGGTCTCCAAAGCAGGATTTACGGATCAAGTGACCATTATCTTACCCACGATACTAAGCAGTGAACAATTACAACCTTTCATGGATAGATTTACATTAAAAAAAAGTGGCGTATGACACTTTTTTTTAATGTAAATTCAAAAAAAAATGGCAACAGATTCTAGCGGTATGTGACAGAATAGCAACTTTTCCACTGTCAGTAGCACCTCGTACGTGGTCTAGAACGAAATAGGCGAGCATCACGGGGTTCAGACACTTTGCGCTACAGGTTAACATCGCAATTGCTGTATTTATTTATTTTATTTTTTAATCTTTAACGGCCACAGAAAACATGTCGTACACATTTTGTTTCACTGCTTCAAGACCTTTTAAATCTTATGATGAATTAGTCGGTCTCTACGGAGATGGTAAGATTTTCCTATAGGAATACTGCGTTTCCTCTTCCCCTCCACACGCACACAAACAAACGAACCGAAGAATATACATAACAAACGTGTTAATACATTCGCGTCAACGACCTCTGCTGTTTCGGTGTAATATTTAAAACACCGGCTTACGATGTGTTTTCCTAAAAATCAAGTTCTGCACAAACTCCGTTACGTATCTCTGGAAAAAGGAGATAAGCAAATGATGGCAATTATTGCTTACGAGGAAAACGAAGACTTAAAATAGCGTCGCCGGGTTTAATTTGATAGCTTTGAACCTGGTGACGAAGCTAATGATAATATCCCTTATATTACATTCATTTGAAGGATTGTTTAATTGTCATACAGAAGGATCAATAAAGTATAATACATTAACGATATTAAAATATTACTTTTTTTTAAAAAATAAAGCTGGTTCATAAGAAGGGGCAAACAGTCTAGGTCTGCTATTCCCCCCCCCCCCCCCCCCCATTACACACACAACATCGTCCCAATATTTTCTGAAACTGTACACTCGCGTAGATAATCAGAAATCCTAAATACTTTCCTGAATTGTATCCTTCAATGTACGTGTGTGATCTAAGAAAAACCTTCACTAATCGACTTGGGGTTTGTTTGTCGGGGTGTGGTCGCCTTTATCTCTTCCATTCCTTTCTCAGAGACACTAAATAGGCTTAATGGTTTGGCGCGCATTCAGCTAGAAAGACACAAAATCGATCTCTTCTCTATCTCCGAACTTTGCAGGGACATCGTTAAAAAAAAAAATGCCCGGCAAGATTTCCTAGTTTTTGTACTGCCTTAGGTTTTTTTTTTTTTTTTTTTTCCCTCATGGTGTTTGCGAAAGATAGTGATTAAGCACTAAAGAAAAATGTTGATTATAAAAAAGACATATCATTTAATCCTTGTTAATAAAAATTAACCACTTTTCTAATGAACAGAAGAACGGACACTAATTAAAGTCTGATAGAAAATGCCTTGTCAGGATTTACTTCCTCGCTCTCAAAACTCAGTTTAACATTACACACACACAAAAAAAAAGAGTTAATTTAACGTTTAACAGTTTTTTTTTCAAATTATATTTATAGAAACTCGCCCTTTTGTGCTCTGTTAACGTGAAAGATTGTAGTTATAATTAACCTTAACGATGACGTCATTAAACAAATATTCGTCTGCATCTTTTCCATGCAAATTACCCTGCAGCGCCAAAGTAAAATAGTAGTCAGAAATCGCAATATGTCAACTGTTGCTCTTTTTTTTTCCCTTTCTTTTTTTTTTTTTTTTTTTTTTTTTAATTTTTAAAACCTGCGCATTTTATTTTAAATGTAATAGCTTTCATGAAGAAAAGAAATTAAGTAAGGAAAGGCAGATCTCTGAACAAATAAAAAAAAATGCCATATTCGGATCAAATATCGCCAAGATGATTCTAAGTATTAAAATCTCGAAATATAACTGTATTTATTCGTATTTCGAGATTTCAGATATTTGATCTATAATAATAATTATTATTATTGCAGACAATTGTTAGTGTATAATTATCATTACGCGGGATCCTTAGCGTAGTTCTGAGATTCATCGCAGGAGGTTGACACCAACTGTTCTTCACTCAATACTTATCATTTTCCTCCATAAACTTATTTTCCTAACAGACCCCGCATGACAGCAACCTCTGGCAACTCGATAGGACTCATTGTGAGAGGGCCAAAGAGGTTCAAGAAAAAAAAAATAGTCAGTGCACCTTTGTTAACCACACGTTTACATAACGTCCAAGGATAACCCCTTGTTCTTTCCTGTTGTGTCAAACCATTTCTTCAGCATCTGTGGAAGGTGTTGAAGAGGATTCAGAGGTGATTGATCAAAATGACTATTTTGGTCAATGACTAATCCACGAATTGCTCTGTATGAGGATAGGCTTAAAGTTTTGTCATATCCTCTTCTTTCCATCTATCAAGCAAATTTAACTTATACCTTACAAACCTTCATCCTATCCTCATCGAGAGCACTCAACAGACCAGTCATTTTGACCAATCGCATCTAAATCCTCTTGAACATCACCTTCACGCTCTCAAGAAACTCAGACGACAAATCTATGCACAACAGTGTGGCCGAATCAAAACCTTATAAAGAGGGGTAATAGCTTCATCATATCTACCAATTAGTGTGTATGTTCTTCAATATCTAAATTTTGATCCTCTGAGCTGTTTTTCGCGATTTTGCAGGAATGGACGAAACTCTTTGGTTGGAATGACTTGGGTTCAAAAGATGCGAAGAACTTATACCATGGCTTTTTAACTGAAGGTAAGTTAGCCAGTCTCTTGCGGAGGGGAAAGGGTTTGTCTTCCCGAAAACTCGGGTTTTCGTCCAACAATCAATATCAATGGCTAGTAGAATACATGCAATTAACAAACAAAAAAGATATTACAACCAATAATAATATATCAGTTTCATAAGATGGTGACGAGTTCTCGTGTGAGCATTTCGGCTGATAAGTAATCCCAGTGTTGCAATCTCCGTTTTGCAAACTTCAAATCCCTGTCCCCCCCCCCCCCAAACACACACACTCACCCACCCAATCAGCGAATTGTAGGCCTCATCAATTTCCTGCAGCCCATTTTCACCGGTTTTACACAGGTTGTAATCTTTTGATCCCATTACACTTTTCCCCATTAAACTTAACAATTATTATCCTTCTTTTGCCCATAACTCTGATTTATTTAAATTATCCCGTAGGATCTCTATATAACTTTTATTAACTATTGCCCTCTCAGTTTTACATCATCTGCAAACAACTGGATGTTCCTCCTCAAATGATTCTCTGTATCATTAGTGTAGGAATTAAACAGCAGCAGCCCAAGTACAAACTTAATGGCGTTACCTGCATTTGCCTAGGTTTAACTACTTATCTCTTTGATGTCTGTCCATCAGTCATCCTCTTATCCATGCCACTAAGGTCATCTCATTTGCTGCAATTTACGTAATGGAGTTGCATGTAGTATCCTGTCAAATGTCTTTGCCAAGTCCAACATTATCATGGTGAAACCATTTCCTTTATCTCATTCAACTGTCACTTTATTGTAGAAATCGAGTCAATTACTTTATCAAAGAGAAAGATCTGCCCTCACGAAGTAGTACTGTCCTCTTCCTATAGAGTATCATATTCCTCTCCACCAGTTCTTGAATTCTGCTCTTAATGAACAGGATGTGGTTTGAATCCGACACTACAGCATGAATATTTTGTGAATGTCTTTAAGCAGATGGTTTTCATCGTCTGTCGTTAAACCACTGCCACCTTGCTTATTGAAGAAGCATGCAAAAGACCATGTTTGGTTTGTTGGGTTTTTAATTCTCTTAGCGTAAACAATGAGATGGAGAAGTAGTAAAGAAAACTCAAACAGATTAGCAAAAGAACTTAGCAAACATATCACTGTCTGATGTGAGATTTCTACTTGCTTATTGGATGGCTGAACTTGACTCCACTAATGCAAATCTCACATATTTTGTCCCTGAATAAGTTTCTTTATTAATGCATTCAGGTAATTAAAACAAATATGTAAACTAGGAACTGTGATTCCTTTGCTCAATGGGTGTAGTGCCAGTGAAGTATATGCAAACTGAGAAGTGCGCATATTTATGACGGAAAACGAACTCTTGGGTAAATTCTTAATGCCCACATTCCTTACTTAACGAAAGGGAGGAAAATATTATTTTTCTTCCCAGAAATTCCATTTTAAAAACAACGTAAATTATTAGTTTCCAACCTTATGTTGGAATTTCCCGGGAGAAAAAATAAAATTTTATTTTATCATTATTATTATTTTTTTTTTCATTCCTTTCGTTAAGTAAGGAATGTGGACATTAATGTATTTTATGCATATACCCATAACGAAAGATTTGGACAATTTTCGAAAAACGAATTTTCTCGAAAACTGCAAAAGATGGAAGTGTAACATAAGCGGTGATTTTATTCGTTTTTTTTTGGGGGGGGGGGAATCATAGACTATGAAAAAACAGTCTCACCCAATATCTTGTACCGTTTTCTAGTTAAAAACAAAAACGTATGTTCGACCAATTAAAAAAACAAACAAAAAAAACCCGGATATTTCTCTTCAACTGGGTATTGAAAGTCACCTCCTTGTAAAACTTATCTTTATGAGAAGGGTGAATGATTCGATTTATTTTTTTTTCTTCGAATTGTGCTTTCAAACCCAACTTAGTAGCTTAGAAAAATGACCTCATTATAAAGCTGTCATAAAGAGGGCGTTGATAACCTTCAGTAATATCTAAATACAACTTATGTGTTTGCACAAACACATAAGTTGTATATAAATTTGAAACCATTACATAATTCACTTAATTTACATAAATCATTTAAATAAAATATATAAACGTAAGAGGCCTGTGTAGCTCAGTGGAAGTGATGTTTGCATCCATTGTACTAGGCCCCCTGAAAAATGATTTGGGTTCGATTCTAATTACCGACTAGAGGAACTTTTTCAGATCTGTGGCATGGACAAGTTTTTACTCTTGGAAACTCGGGTTTTTGTCTGGTAAACTCAAGAAAATCGACTATAAAACCTACACTATTTCACATAATAGCATATTGTGTTAGGGACCAAGAGATGACGACACTGTCAGTCGTCTTTTCATTGGATACCGCTTATAATTAGTGATAATCTTGGGCCAACTAGCTCTGATTGACTAGTTGGGAAGTGACTCGTCCCCTTTAGCCATCATACATAGCTGGCTAAGGCTATCACTGATATTATAAGCATCCATGGAGGAGAGTATAGCAGACAGCTGGCACCATCTCATGGTCCCTAACTGCGACACTGTATATCTTGAATTGCGAGATCAAAAACTCGAGTACCGGTGGAGATTTAAATCCCTCTCACCCCCCCACCCCATCAGTCTCCAAAAGATAGATAGGCTGAAATGGTCTCATTTAAGATAAAAGTTAAATATAAAATTAAAAGTTAAAGTTAAATTAAAAGATAAAAGAAAAACTTTATTCCCTTAAATCTTAAATCTCATTTAAGATTTAAGGGAATAAAGGTGTTAGCTGATGTTTTTTCATAACTAAACGTAAAGAATTTAAATGATTAAAATAAACACATAGAACAGCACATTCTCCCCCCTCTATGGAAATTGCACTTGCATCTTCCATAGCACTATGCTGTCCAAAGAATTACAGTTCTAAGTTCGAAACTTGTCAGTGACTAGAAGAACTTTTCTAAGATTTTCTTCGACTAGTTCTCAAGTTACTCGATCTGACACAGGCAATTGAGGTTTTTCCTCTTTAGATCTCGAGTTTTTGATCTCGCAATTCAAGATATACAGTGTCACAGTTAGGGACAACGAGATGGCCAGCTGTCTGCTATACTCTCCTCCATGGATGCTTATAAAATCAGTGATAGCCTTAGCCAGCTA
The DNA here is from genome assembly GCF_054136105.1 of Typopeltis vanoorti. Taxonomy (NCBI): domain Eukaryota; kingdom Metazoa; phylum Arthropoda; class Arachnida; order Uropygi; family Thelyphonidae; genus Typopeltis; species Typopeltis vanoorti. The sequence continues at coordinate 144,769,969 of NC_143553.1, forward strand.
TCTATGATGGTTTCCCAGAGGTCTTCAAAAGTTAGTTCTAAACAGCATTGCCTTTTCTCTTTGGGGGATAAAAGTCGCTAGTGGATTTTTCTCGGATGAAATAAACAAATTAAATAAATAAGAATTTAAACAGTTTAAATAATTTAAATTTAAACAATTGAAATAAGCTATTTATTAATGCGCAGAAGCACGTAAGTAAACTTAAATGATAATCAGGAATATTTTAAGATGTAGATGCACTGGTGACCTTGCTTATAAAGAAATCGTTATTCATAATTCCTTATTGTTATTATGCCACTCTGTTTACATATTATGGCACAATTACATTGTGCGATAATATGTAAACAGAGTTCATAACGATTAGTAATGTAGTGCGTGCAAAATATCAACTGCTCTAAGGTCGGTAACCGTATGCTTGTGTAGTGTGCATAATACACAAGGATGTTTACACACGAATTTTTCTTTAGCGTGACGGTTAGAAAGGCGAGTGGAAAAGGCTCGCTCTTCAAACGTGAAAAAGAAATGAACTGAGAAATTGCATGATGCAACCTCATTTTGAGTTTACATGAGTAATATTTTAGAAATTGTTGACTTTAGGGATATCGTTTATTTTTTCTCGTGTCAAAATGAATAAAAAAATGTTTAAATCGATGCAATAGTATGTTATCATTACTGTGTTAATATACAATCATTATAATTAACTGTAATTCTAATATTACTTGTAAATGTGTTTGTTTCCGATAGTATTTATGTCGAATATAATGTATAAAACAATGACCGATAGAGGGCGATCCATTTCAAAATTTTCTAAATATGCCGATATTTCGTGAAACAATGACCGATAGAGGGAGCTCTTTTTCTTTAGATCTCGTTAGCCTAAATAGTTCTTATAACATTTTCTAAAATATTATATGTGAAAAGAATATGTGCTTACATTCCAAATTCCAGCTTAAACAACAAAAGAAATTATGAAGTGTACATTTATCTACTGTATAAAGAATTACTAGATATTTACCAGATATAAATAATTTTACTAGATTTGAAATTTCCAATTCCAATCGTTTCAAAGAGAAAATCAAATGCAAACTGCTGCATTATACAAATTGCTGGTTTCGTGCCGGATGGATATTAGGCTCTGCTAGTTATGCAGATTTAGAAAGACATTAACAAAAGTAACAGCTGCACCATTATATCAAATAAACGGTACTATGGATCATTCTCGCCAAGAAACTGTTATAAATGGAACAAACGATAAGAACCCAAGCATGCATGATGCGAACCCAAACATATATTTTATTTTGAACAGTGTATAATTTAAAGTAATTTTGATTAGTTTAAAATTTATAATAAATTTAAATTTTACATATACATTGTTGAATTCTTAAGCAATTAATATGCTTATTAAACTATTTCACAGTGCATTTGTTTTTTTATCTGGTTATTTCAATGACAAACGATTGTAAATAGATAAACTGTGAGCGTGACGTTATAATCCTATTGTCTTTCATGCTAGAATAACCTTTTATGAAGACCGAATCGGATTAATATTTCCTATTTATAGTTAGGAATGTAACCCTTGAACTCATTTGTTGTTGACCTCGTTAGGTGTTCTCTATGTTTTATGCAGTGTGAATCGATTGGTGCCGTACTATTTCAGGTTGTGTAAAAAGTGTACATGGTTTGGTTATAATACGATGGCTGCCTCTGTTTTTGAAGTAATTTCTCAGTAATAGTACGTAGTGTCTCAGATTTATTTTTATTTTCACCATGCAAATACAACTCAGAGGATAACTGTGATGAAACGGACATTAACATGCAAGAATAAGGAAGTCATTTTGCCTGTTTACAAGGCCTTGATACGACTACACCTATACTACCACGCACAGATTAGTCTCGTGTTCACGGGGGAAGATTAAAGATGCTTTGTAAAGAGTTTAAAGAGGAATTACAAAGATTATATTGGGATTATGGAATGTAGTTTATGAGGACATCGAGAGTATGTGGACTGCAGACTCTGGTTAACAGCAGAAAGAGTGGGGATGTGATAGAGGTGGTATAGGATATCGTCTGATGAAATTTTCATTATATGGAAGGTGAGGTGAGAACACGGGGGGGGGGGAAGGAGTGAGAGTTAGATTTTTTCTCTCACAGAGAAGTGAGTGAGTGAGTAGAACAGTTTGCCTTTAGGGGTAGTGAGTGCTGCATCTGGGGTGAATGAATTTAAGAGAAAGTATGACAGCTAGCGTGGGTGATGTATGACCTCCCTCGATGAATCCTTGACTCCCTGGAAGTTTTAGATAATAATAATAGGTTCAAGATCTCTGTACAAATTTTCTCATTTTGATAGATGATTGCTGTGTTTACATGATTTGCAAATTCAGTGATTTTTTTTTTTTTTTTTTTGAGGGAGCAGAAATCTTTGAAGAAATTTGCTACTCTAGTGCAGAGTTGAGTTGTAGATGTACTATATGCTATATGTTTGGTTAATTTTAAATGGTTGAAAAGAATATGTGCTTACATTCCAAATTCCAGCTTAAACAACAAAAGAAATTATGAAGTGTACATTTATTTACTGTATAAAGAATTACTAGAAAAATAAAACTCTCTGTACTCAAAGGTCCAGTTATATTAAACCTGCGTATGGATGTAACAGAATTACCACTGTTGTTGTTAATGCGGTGATCTGTGACTTTGTAGCGCGACTGACGTACACTAAAATTGATCAATACATGGTGGAAATCAATTTCATTGTCCTGGCCATCAACCTCTTTCTTTATATTCAGTTACGGGGTTTTTGAGTATTTTTTCTAACCACAACTAGTTTAGGATCTCATTAGAGGTCTGAAGTGGCTTAAAAAAAAGTCTGTATATAAACTCCTGAAATGGTGGTATAGGATATCGTCTGATGAAAATTTTCGTTTGGAGTTTTGAGAGCATGGTTTGTAGATTATGTAAGATAGATAAATAAAATTATAGTACTAATTATAATGAAGAGCCAAAGGCTTCAATTCGGCGACATGAACTTATTTAAGTTTCGACCTTTTTTGAGGTCTCATCAGTGAGTAGGTAGAATGGGAGTTCATGTGTTTCATCATCGACCTTTGGAGTATAAAGATTGCTGAGAGTCAGCAGGTAGTAATAGGGGAAGTTAAAGAAAGGTAGAGTATAATAGTAAGAGATAATAAAGAGGCCTCAGTCAACCTATTTAACTATGTAACCAAGAGGTTGTGGCTAAACAGTCCGTACATGTCATCTCTTCTCACCTGTTCTAAAAAAACTTTAAAACGTGCTTTACTTTACCCCATAGCTTAAACTACATCAAACCAGGTGTCTGAAGATGTCATCTCCTAACACCTATTGCTCTATATAAAAAATCTCCTAACAGAGTAGGGAAGTGCTCCCGTTCTGTGTCATTAATATTTACTACTGGTGTTACTGTGGCTGGCGTGATGGCACCTCCCATCCTTTCTGCCTGGTTTCAGGATGGGCAGGTGTCTACTTTGTGATCCATGGTGCCACATTTAAGGCAAGGTGCCTCGCACTGAGCTAGGGCATGTCCTGCCGCCATGCAGTTGCTGCTCTATCCAGGTATTTGCTTACGCTTGGAATCGCCGAACTTTATATAATTTCTATATTCGGCATGAAACTCTTTGAGTTTTTTATTCGGCTAAGAAACAATATGGGATGTAATATCCCTTAACTTAAATAAAATTATAGTATTAATATAATTGAAAAAATCTTTAGTCCACGGTAGCAATATGCTAAAGGTGACGAATCAAATTCATTCATGAATCAATGACAACCTTTGGCAACTGCTTATATTATTTGAATTTCTGGTGATTTGTGATTCCCTGATTACAAGATCTGATCAAACTATTAGAAATAACTTTGGTTCTTTGCTAAATATGTGCAATAACGCTTGTCTGGACACTACTTCCATTGTTCGTGGCGTTGACGGCTAAGGTGTTAAGTTCATCACACTGTCTGATATCAAAGAATAAGGAGAATGAATCGAGTTTTGTAGCTCAGACGATATCGACAATGCCCTTTGGTTAGGATAGACTTGTTGGAATACCGTCTAGGACGCGAACAACCTTTATCGGACTTTTCAAATGAAGGTAACTTAGTCAGTCTCATACAGAAGTGGTAGGATTCAGACAAGCCTTCAGAAAAAACACGCAATTTACAGATAGAGTAGACATTGCAAATAAGTTAAAAGCCACCCCCGGTTATCAGTTTTCAAAGAAGCCAAATTACTTGACCGTGATAGGACACTCAGCCTCTCACGGAAAAAGATGGGGAGATATTGTGCACTGAACGATCTTGCAAGGTCAAAACTATTAATCGCTGTTTATACTAGAAAGTTATCTTATCATCCGACTATTGGAAGTTTTACCATTATAATGAGCCTGCACATTAAGTTCATGAAACTTGTGCTGCAATATTTGGCAAAGCACACTGTTCCAGTAATGAGACCTTTCAGTCCTCACCGAGCGAATCCCCCCCCCCACTCCACACACGCGCGCGCGCGCGCACACACACACACACACACACACACACTGGTCCTCAACTTTAGAAGAAAAGCGAACGACTGGTGACTTTGAGATAAACAAAATGCACAATTTTATTTAATGACACAACACCAAAAATTGCTGAAAGGTATTTAATAAGGAAGAAATCAGTTGACACATGCAGACGGGGTCTATTTTGATAGGAACAAACCTTCAAGATTTTCGAAGTGCAACATTTTAATTGCCGCATCTTCATATCAATACTTTTTATGCATAAAACTCAGACTTCTTCCAAGTATAGAAGTATTGCATGTAATGATAATTCTTTAAAAAAAGTTTTCTATGCCAAGTCAATACAACACACACACACAGTTACCGTCTCTAGTGAAACATATTGAAATATGTTTTACTAGAGACGGTAACTGTTTACATGTTTTCTCGTTTTTTTTTAATATTATTTTCTGATAAAATGAAACAAACTTTTTCCCAAAACTAGTCGAAATTTAAAAAAAAAAATAATTTATATGTAACATCTTTGTTTATGGTATAATACCAGATAAATATTTCTAGAATTAATCAAAAAAAAAGTCATCTGGAATGCTAAAAGATTTCGGATTCTTATTCTCTCAATGCACTCAAGCAATTCTACAATAAATTTATATCACCGGATGTAAGACGAAGCCATGCTTTGACAGTCTATTTGAAAAGGCTTTAAAGATTATCAGGACGGTCAAGTTTTGAACTGTCGTTATCTCGAACGGTATCTATTGCCACGATTCGTCTTTTAGGTCCATGCTCCGTAAATCAGGGATATCTTTGTAAAGTCCTTCTCTAATTACATCAATTAAATCCGAAACGTCATTACTTCCAGAAGCTGCTGTCTGAAGAACTCTCCATCACGGTTAAGAAAGCTGCCAATTGATCTGGATCAGATCTTGTTCGTTGCTATCTTTCTGTTCGTCGTATCGAGTGATCTCTGAGGGCGACGACCATCCACATCAGAATTAACAGGCTATGAAATCGATCGATGAGGAAAGTGCCTTCTTCAAGCACGTGACTCTATCGCCAATACGCCACAGCGGAAATTTGTCATCACTAAGACCAAGTGTGATGCTTGGAATGGCTTATTTAGTGATAGTAGATGGAGAGAATCGGAAAACATCATTTAGTCATTGTAATTGTATAGATAATTTTATACTCAAGCAAATGATTCTTTTAACAAGTAAAAAGTAAATTATTATGATGAGTGAAGCTAGCTATATTATTGCTTATTTTAATTAGTAATTTATAGATTCTACATTAAATTTCATCTACTCACACTGATATCCACTTCATGATTTCTTCAAGGTAGATTCATCCTAGCGAATAAATAAGGAAAGTATTGAGTGTGATGGTTATAATAATAAAGATCGTACTTAGTTTAATGGATTCGTTTCTTTTAATTGTAAATCTCAGATCGGCAGATAATGTGATATGCAAAGAATTTAGCATTACATTATACATACAAGAATTTACATTCCTTACAACTGCTTTATTTGGAAAACAAGAGCATAGGACTTCTATTATATCAGTTGTTTGAAGTATGCATTAGAATGAATCACATGTCCTCTTTTGAGGGTATATTCCTTTTAGCAAAAATAACAATAATATATAATCTAAGAATCTAATTACAATAGCAACAAACATAATATATGGTATTATTTATATTCCTTTTAAGTATAGTGCATTAGCACAAATACTTCAACAAAAATAACAATAATCGAACATAATTCAAGTCTCATATGCGAGACCTAAACATCGAAATCCCAAATACAGTGGAAGCTCGGTTGTCGAACTTAATTCATTCCCGAAGGCTGTTCGGAAACCGAATTGTTCGAAAACTGAAACCAGTTTCCCATAAGAATTAATGTAAAATGGATTAATCCGTTCCCGAACCCCAGATGATTGTTTATTTAAACCTTTCCAAACAGTACTTCATGCATATAAATCGTATATAAAAATAATGAAAATGCATAAAATTTTACATAAAAAGAATAAACACAATAAATATAGATAAAATAAAAACAAAAATTTAATTTCACTTAAACTATACATACGGAGGAGAGTTGGAAGATGGCGTAAGTGCAAGGAGGTAAGTAAGGGCAGTCCCCTTCCATAAAAACATTTTTTACAAAAATTTTATTTATTTATTTATTTTTGAGTATTGTACATATCGTTGATTTCGCCGAACTGCATAGCAAGATCCGAGACACGAACGCCATTTTCGTGTTTGGATATAATTTCTGTTTTCATCTCTATCGCGGTTCTAACAACTTTTCTTTTCGCTTTGCTGCCATCACCATTCTTCTGCGGTCCCATGATGGCTTAGTTAATAATAATTTATGAAAAAAAAACAACAAAACACAAAGAAAATCAAGAAAACTCACTGCAAATTCGAGCAAGTGTCTGCAGTGAACGAAGGCTGCCACCCTTTCCCGCCATACAGCTCAGCACGCGTAGCACGTGGTTGCCGTTTGTCTGTTCGGGAACCGAAATTTTGTTCGGAAACCGGAGAGTTTTTTTGTTCGGAAAATATGTTCAGGAACCGAATTGTTCGAGAACAGGCGTTCGACAACCGAGGTTCCACTATATACTCGCAAGACGTAAGACGTTGCTGACTATAAGGGTGAAACAAAATGCTTTTATAATCCCTGCTATCTGATAAGGTCTGTGTGAGGAAAAGTTTATGAGCTAAGTGCTCTCCCTGAGTGGGTGCGATTTAAAGATCTTCATTAGGATGTAGGATGGCCTTGGGTCTCCTATATTTGGAGAAGTCTGTTTCATCATAATTTGCTGCTTGTTGCACTAATTCATTTGGATGTGAAGAGGATGCTGAGAAGAACTTTACTATCGAAGACTGCAGGAAAGAGTATGTAGGGGATATTTGTATCCCGGTGGAGTTGGACATTTCTGATATACCACGGTGCGTTTAAGATCATGCGGAGACATTTGTTTTGCACTCTCTGTAGCTTGAGAATATTTGTACTTGAGGTGTGGCTCCAGGCTGGTGACGCATAAGTAATAATGGGCCAAATATCAACTGATAAAGGAGCAGTTTTATTTTGGTATCCAGCTTGCTATTTCTATTGATAAGAGGGTAAAACTGTGCAATGATTTTTTATGCTTTTGTACATGAGGCTTTTATATGTGAACTGAAGGTTAGTTTTCTGTCCAGCAGTACACCCAGATATTTGGCTACTGCTTTCTAGGGAATCATAGTGTTAAATAGGAAGATGTCATATTTGGGAGATATTGAGTTTTTAGTGAAGAGCATGGCGATACTCTTCTGAGGGTTTACTTGCAGTCTCCATTCCGAGAACCAGTGCTCTAATCTCTGCAGGTTTTCTTGCAGTTTCTTGGTGACAAGGTGCGGTTTAATAGATCTGATTAGTATAGCTGCGTCGTCTGCGTATAGGGCAATGATGGATGACATTGGATTGTGCGGAATGTCCGCCATGTAAATCGTGAAAAGTATCGAGGCCAGTAGGGACCCTTGGAGAACTCCTGCCAAGATACGTCGCTAGGTAGATAATATATCATTTAGTTTGACTTGCATTCGTCTGTCACTAAGAAATGACTTTATAATTTGGACTAGATCTAATGGAATGCCAGCTAAAATCAACTTGTATAGTAGTCCAAAGTGCCATAATTTGTCGAACGCCTTTTCTAAGTCAAGAAAAACTGCTCCGGTGTATTGGTGTAAACTGTAACTTGTGGTAATGAATTCGATTAGTCTATGAATTTTTTGGCGAAAACCAAACTGTTTTGAAGGAAGGATGTTTAATTTTTTAACTGAAAGTTGAATTCTGGAAAGGATAGCTTTTTCTGCTATTTTGCCCAAATTAGAAATCAGACTTATGGGATGATAACTTTGAGGCTGCTGAGGATCCTTGCCAGGCTTGTATGTATATAGGAACTACGTCTGCCAACTTCCATGCAGAGGGAAAGTACTTAAACCTGAACATAGCATTTATTATTGTTGTAAGATATGAGATGGCCTTTCGGGTAACAGTTTAATAGCTTTGTTGGATATGCCGTCAGGCCCTGGAGCTTTTTTATTCTTTAAGTTCTTTATAATGTCATAAATTTCAGCTGAGGAAGTAGGTGTGAGTTGGCTGGTACAAGTATCAGGCCGTTTTAACACGTGTCTGACGTGGCGGTGGACTTTATAAATATGATTGAAATTTAGATTATTGTATGAAGGGCTACACTGTTTTTCTAAATTTTTTGCTATAGTTTCGGCTTTTTCTGCATCTGTGTAGACAATGTTCAGGTCAGATTTGAGAGGAGGAAGATATCTGTTTTTGATGTTTCTCAGGAACTTCCAGACGGTTTGATCACCAGGTGATACGGAGGCTAATTTGTCTTCCCATAGTTTGTTTCTGTGGACTTTAAGTGCATCTCTCACTGCACTGTTCATTTTGTTGAGATATTTTTTGTCTTGGGATGCTCTGGTGTTGTGGTATCTTTTTCTTGCTTTATTGTTTTCCCTGATTAAGTTCATTATGTCATCTGGTAGTCGTTTAGGCTTGAAAGCAATTGAATTTGAGGTGATAGATGCTATGGCTGTGTTGATTTGATCAGTAAGTTTATTGACTGCAGAATCAATTTCTTCCTTGGGATTAATATTAGGGACGGGATCAATGTAGTTTGGAAGCATTTTGGATTTTTTTCATTCAATTATACATTACAATTGTATAATTGAACTCTAGAGGGCGCTGTTAAAACAAAACCTATTATACTGATATGTTTTCCAGAATCCAATATACTGTATATATATATATATATATATATAAACATTTTTTACCTTTGCATATTTCTAACACAATTTAAACATAACAACACGTCTTCTTAAAACTCGTCAAAAATTCTTTCTTCTTCAAAAATATCTTGAGAGTTTAAGCCTTTCCATTATTTATACCCTTGTTTTCTTTAATTTTTTTTTATTTTTAAATTGCTTCTTCGTATTTGTGAACAAACGAATATTTTGTTTTTAGTTTTTGAAAAGTCTTATTCAAGATGAAAGGCTTTATGTTAGGTGTCGCTGTATCAGCGATAAGCACAAATTACCGTATTATTATATCGCATGCAAAATAAGAGTATACAGCATTATTTTGTTTAATAAATCTCAAATTTATATTAATTTATACTATAAATATTATACTATAGTGTAAATATTTACACTATAAATATTATAAAAAATAGTGGTATGCATTAACTGGAAAGATATTTTAATACTTTATTTATTACACTGAAACACCAGGTGTCACCAAATGGCATACCTCATTTGTGCTGGCAACGAATTTGAAAACTGAACTCGGTAATTTGCGTATAAATTAATTCAGAAGATATCGAACTTTAAATTCATGGTACTCAAATTTAAATCATCTAAAAAAAAAAAAAATACCAAGCTTGGATATCATTAAACTTTAGGAGAGGGCAAAATTAGATCTTTTTTTTTTTTTAGTGTGAGGTATTTCAAATAAGGTATTTAGTGCCATGTGGATGAGAGAAAAAGGTGGAGGCACAGATGAACAAAAGTTTCACTTAATGACACCTTAGCAAGAGATCACGGTCACGACCGCCAGTTGTGCTAAAGGCAAATTATCTGTTTATCGTTCTTGTACGGTCAGATAAGAATTTATTGTTAGCAATTGCTGATAATGTAATTCTATACATACAAATCGGCCCTTCAGAACACACGCAATTTACAGACAAAAATTACTAGTTGTGGTGGTGTTGGAGGTGGGCGGTAGATGGCGTTGATTCGTAGTAGAGGTAAGGTATAGAGACAGTTGAAGATGTCCTCCCGCGATGAGTCTTCGGACTCCTTGGAGGTATCAGGAATAATAATAATAATAATAATAATAATAATAATAATAATAATAATAATATCCCGAGAATGAAGTTGGAGATTTTGTCTTTATTCCAAGGTCTGCTAAAAGCAAGCCTTGGAAAACTAAGGCTTTGATTCTGGACACAAAGGATGTTTGAATGAAGTGAAGAATGAAGGTATTAATTTTTCACTTTATTCAAAATCCATTCATTTATTCATTCCAGGAAGGATAATTTGTGGAACTCGATCACAGCAAGTGTTGTGATCAGAAGAATGGAAAGAGTAACTGTTGATAGAAAGGAAATTGAAACTGGATGGTTGTCCCAGTTAATGTTGAAGAGTCAAACGACACGATGTTGAGAGTTGGTTTTAAGAAAGAGGAAAACTTGCCCAATATTATGCTCAGCGCTACTACAGCATACGTGGATGGAAAACTAGTGAAGAAAAGATCAAGTGAATAGCCAGTGGAGAAAGTTATATAGTATTCTGATTGGTGAATGAACAATTTTCATTAGATCATTGATAACAGCAAATATTTTAGCATATCTTACAGCTTGGTCAATGGAATTGTAATCGTTTGAATGTTATAAGAAAAAAGAGACTAGATTTCGCATTCTCTGCAATGAGATATCAAGTAATGCACAAGTGCCACGTTTGTACTAGAAGAAATCATATAGACATACTTTAGCAGGACTACAACAACCACGTTCTTAAACAGGAGCTCTCTGGTTTTTTCTATATCTGTAAGTGATGTTGCATATCGTCTTGTAATTTTGTATTTATGTCCATACGGAGATCTCCAATCTCCTTATCATAACGTGGCCACAACAGCATCTTACATACCACATTTCTCAGAGTCCTTCCAGACGCGATCTAACAGAATAGATGACAACAGGATTATTGGCCATCTCATCGGGAAGTTAATCATGCGTTACCATGAGGTTGAATCCGTGAACCTCATGGTAATGTGAATCTACCGGTTGACCTGAATAATCGTTTTATTTAATCTAGGATTATCCGACATGTTTATCATGTCTTCGAAGGTCATCATTCACACTGAAGAGAGGAGTAAATAGAAGCCCTAGTCCCTGCTTCGAGACTAAATATGGCACATCGACCACATCAGGTTTCTAATAATAAACGAGATGATGGTATATCACCCACCTGTGATTATAGATAGTTAAAATATAGCTAATGTTGTAGATAATTAAGTGCCTTAATAGATAATTAAAGTGATCGCTATCTCTTTATAATGAAGTTGAATTTATGAAGGCGGTTATGGGTGACCTCTAAGGCAAGAACCATGACCAAATCTGCATTTGGTTGTCGCATCGCCGATAATCACCCTTCTGTTGTCAAGATTAAATACGTGGACTTTTTCATTGTTCTCATCAATCACCAAAGTGGATGGGTGCCCTCGTTATTCTTTGTTAGTAATACTTGTTCAGCAATGTTTGAAGACGTGAATCCATTCTTGTACGTTTTGCTGCGACAAAAGACTGTCGTCTGTTGTACCGACATTCTTCAATGAATTTTTCTTCTCATGCTGTGCAAAACAAATCACTCTAGTGCGCACTTTGTTCTGTTTTGGTACATGTTCGGCAAGTTAGCTATGTAAGCGAGATCAAATTTATCGTTTAGGGCATCTAATGGTTTTAAGAACGTTTTTAAGCAGTCATATATTGCGTAAATGATGTAAATATAGCATCTATTTACATCAGCTACGCGAATGAATAATTTAGAATCATTTTCGCAAACGAAAGTTATTCTGAATAGCCTGGTTGAAGGGAACGCGTCAAGCAGTTTGATCATCAATCTATACATTAAAAGATTTCCATATCGACAATAAGATTGTCACGTTTACAGACAATTATAATATTCATTAGCGTAGTACTTTATTTTTGTTTTTAACAACTGCAAGAACAGACGTGCGAGGTAAAGTTCAGCCAGCAATCTTTACCCGTCCGTACAAATGAAGTCAACTTGTTCATTAAAACACAAAAAATACTTGAAATTTCAGCACAAGCACAATTTAAAAATAATGAAAATAAATAAAATCAATCCTTTTACTTTCCATAGGGGAATAAAAGACATTAGTAGAAACATCTTGAAAAGAGGTAAGCAGCCAATCTCCTTCCTTTAAGCC